>NC_077227.1:210665268-210765268 GCF_027887165.1 Monodelphis domestica | reverse complement strand
TAACCCATGTATTATTCATGCAGACATTGGCAATGTAGCATCATCCCTGGTTTTCTGGAAAGCAGTCAGGTATTTTTTTTCTCCCATTGACTAGCAACATACATTTCTATGCTTGTCAAGTAGTATTTTCTATATGATATTAATTTAATGGCTCATTTTATTATGCAAAGTTGGAAAGCAGAGATAATTTCTGTTCATGAGATGGTACTTCTATAGGCAATATATGCAAAATAATATCCCCTACACATAGGCTAGCTGTCCTTCTTCCACTAGGCTAGCCCTGTGAAAGTGAGGAGGGAATAGCAAATGCTCATACAGAGAATAAGAAATTACTTGACCTTATGGGAGAGAGGTCATAAAATCGTTAAATTCATGTGAAATCCAAATTTCATTTCTATACACACACACACACATCTATATTGGGTTTTAGCTCTTACATAAGAAGACATGGTTTTCATGACAGGAGGAACATGGCAACAATTCCAGTGATAATTTCAGTGGTTTAGTTGAAGTATAATAAGGAAATTGACTTCAGCTTTTTGCATAAGTTCCAGAAATAGGTTGATAGCTTGAAAATTGATGCCATTTTTATACTACAACTGAATTTAGTCAGGTTTTTTTTTCTGTCTATAATCATCCAAAGATGTAACCTCCCCTTTCCCAAATGACCAAACAAATAGCCATTTTAGAGGACTAATAAAAATTATTCTGGCATTCACCATATATATGTATATACCAAATACAATCCATGTTTCCAAATAGGAATCTTTCTAATTTGACTGTTGTTTTCCAGTCAAGAGTTTTTTAACTGCTTCAAAATGCTTAACTAAAATAACAAACTAGGCTCTCCTCTGCTTCTCCCTCTCCCCTCAGCTTTCTGCAGCAGCAAATTTACCACAGTCAATAATAAGACAAAAAAACTTTCTCCCAAGTTGTTAATTTTTAATGTGCTGGCAGATTAAATCCGTTGCTTTTCAATAAGTATGAAAACTGGGGCGGGGGTAGGAAGGGGGTGGCGTACGTGCATATGTGTGTGTGTGTGTGTGTGTGTGTGTGTGTGTGTGTGTGTATTCGCGTGCTGGCTTCTGTGTATAATACAGAAAGACTTTTCCCTCTCAAAGGTGGAAGGATGGCTTGCATCATGCCTTGCACCTAATGGGTACTTAATAACTATTTGGGGAATTGGATGGGAGGATTTGTGGGGAATATTTTGACCATCAGGAGAATTTTCTTAAAGTAGAAGAGAGAAAGTAATTATTCATTAATTTCCTTGAGAGGGGGTGGTCAGTAATTGAGTATTCTCATATAAAACAAAAATTCATTTTCCTAGGTTAATTTTGTCAGTCATGGTAAAATAATTATAAAAGTCTCTTGCTAGGGTCACAGTCCTTTTTAAATAGCTAGAAATATTGTGAGGGGTATTTTGAGTGCCTAGCACAATGCCTGACATGTTGTGGTTGTTGTTGCTGAGTTGTGTCTGATGCTTTGTGACACTATTTGGGGATTTTGGGGGCAAAGATACTTGAGTGATTTGCCACTTCCTTCTCATTTTTCAGTTGAGGAAATTAAGGCAAATAAGTTTGTGACTTACCTCCTGTCACACAGCTAGCAAGGACAGTAGCATCAGATTTGAACTCAGATCTTCCTGATAACAGGGATGTTGCTCTATCCATTGATCCACCTAGCTGCCCACCTGTCCTTAATGAATAATTGTTCATTCCTTATTTGCATGGTTGTTTTTAGGGGACTGGTCTGGGTTCAAATCTCACATCAGATATTTAATAACTGCATGGTTCCTTATTTTTAAAATGTATGGTTTGGATAAGATGGCTTCATCTATAAAATGGGGAATTTAGATGAGATAGCCTCTTAGATTCCTTACAACTCCAGACCTGTGGACCACTTGGTCATTCCTCAGTTAAACTTTTTGTAAGATATTGACTCCTACTCACCATATCTTTAAAATTATTTTTTTCTTTAAAAAAGGAAAAAAAAAACTTGCATTCTCTCTTGGAATCTATACTAAGTATTGGTTCCAAAGAAGAAGAGCAGTAAGGACTAGGCAACTGAGGTTAAATGACTTGCTCAGGGGCACACAGCTAGGAAGTACCTGAGGCCACATTTGAACCTAGGATCTGGCTTTCTAGCCACTGAAATACATAGCTGCCCCTCTAATCCCCATATTCCCTTCTTTTCCAAAGGGCAGGAATTAACATATACAGGCAAACGACTATTGAATTAATCACCTCTATCCACACCCTAAAAAACTACTACTGTTCATACTCCCCAATGACTACACTGTGCCTCTTCTGGCTTATACTACCACTGGAGGAAACCCTACCAAAAGTGCCTTTGATATCAATTCCAGAATCTTCAGCTCCCTAGCCCCTACACTTTCAAAGGGCACTGTGTTCAGCAAGTCTCTCCATTAGGATTTCACTGACCATCTTGTAAAAATCCACAAAAGGTAGGTGTAAGGGGAGGTATCGAGGTGGCTCAGTGGATTGAGAGCCAAAGGGTCCTGGGTTCAAATCTGGCCTCAGCCATTTTCCAGCTGAATGACTCTGGGCAAGTCACTTAAACCCCCATTGACTAGCCTTTACTGCTCTTCTGCCTTGGAGCCAATCGACAGTAGTGATGGTTAAGATGGAAGGTGAGGGTTTAAAAAAAATCCACAGCAGAGTATTGATCCAGAGAACCCAGGCAGCTGTTGTGGTGATGTGATAAATAAGAGGAATACTTTAATTAATCTTTGAGAATCTTAATTGCCATGATGTCATCTGTCTCTGCTTTCAGGTGTTTTGTCAGCTCTTAGATCCAACTGTACTTTATTAGACACTCAGATGTGGTTAATCAAAGTCACTAATTGCTAAACTAAATTATTATTAGGAGTTTAAAAAGTCCTCACAGTAGGCTGTTGCCTCAGAACTGACAAACAGAACTAATCCAGAAATCAAAGAGCAGCGCTTGCAAAATTGGGTATAGCAGCATGAGCGCATTATTGTTGGCCAGGCTAAAAGGACAGGTGACGTTCCTTCTAGGAAAACATATTATATTGTAAGATTTGGGGGTGGAAAGGAGCCTAAAGAGATTCAGTGACTCGCCTGCAGACTCTCCCATGCTGGAGTGGAACCCACATATTCAGACTACAAAACTAGAATTCTTTTACTACTCCGTGCTACTTGAAAATTACAAAATGGGCAAGATCTGTGTGTTGTTTTCACCGCAAAAGCCTTCATTAAAGGGTTGGCTTTAAGTAGTGAGTTCCCTTAATGCCTGAAAAATGTATATTTATGAACTCATTAACTAATTGACTAAAGAATTAGGAAGAATGGATGAAGGAACCAAAAGGAAAGAAATCTGAAAGTAAAATGTTAAGAATTAGTCCCATTTGAAGATAAAATTAGTTTAAAATTCAATTTAGCATACATTTTTAAAGTATCAAATTCTGTCAAAGTACAGTACTACTACATAATAGGGATACAAAGACATATACTATGCAGAATCTCCTTCTCAAGAAGTTTATGATCTTATTCTCGAGTGCTTCTGTACTGCCTCCAGATCCAAATACAGTCCTGTGTATGACATTTAAAAGCCTTTATAACTTGAATCCAGTCCACCTTTCCAGCATTATTATAACATTGCCCTTCAGTCCAGCCACATCGACTTTCTTGCTGTTCCTTTCTCATGACAATAGAGCCAACAATTGTTAAATTTCAAGTGTCAGCATTTATACCTCAGAAATGAGCAAACACTACAAATCAGGATTTAATTTATTGTTTTATTGATTACTTAGACTTAAAAAAGTAACAGAAAAAATTAGTAATGTGTATTAAACTTATAAATGTGTCACAGATTGGATGTTAAACATACACCAAAATGATGCCCATACCCTTTCTCTTATCTTTCAATCACTGGGCTTCCCAGGTAGCATTTCCTCACCTTCTCTTAGGATCTCTTATTTTCTTCAAAGCTTATTTATTTCTACAGGAGTCCCTTCTTGGTCCTCCCAAATGACCAGTTCCCTCCATTAACCTATATTTATTTTATTTTTATCTTGTACATGTATATCTTAAATATTTTTGTTTATTCATTTTAGTTGTGCCTGACTCTTTGGGACCCTATTTGGAGACTTCTTTGGCAAAGATACTAGAATAGTTTGCCATTTCCTTCTCCAACTCATTTTACAGATGAGGAAACTGAGGCAAACAGGGTTAAGTGATTTGTCTAAGATCGCTCAGCTAGTAAGTGTCTAAGGCCAAATTTAAACTTTGATATTCCTGATTTCAGTGCTGGCTCTCTTTCCACTGTGCCACCTGGCTGCCTATACCTTTTATATAGATACAATTTTACATATAGGGATCAGCTAGACAGCTCAGTAGAGAATCAGGCCTAGAGACAGGAGGTCCCAGGTTCAACTGTGAATTCAGACACTTCCTAGCTGTGTGACCCTCAACAAGTCACTTAGCCCCAATTGCCTAGCCTTTATTACTCTTCTGCCTTAGAAATGATACTTAATATTGGTTCTGAGATAGAAGGTAAGGGTTCACTTTAAATATCTATATCTATATCTATATCTATATCTATATCTATATCTATATCTTGTGTTTATTTTATTTTACTCTGTATTTTATATATAATAATATGCTTTATTATAAGATTTATATATATATATTACATATTTATATATTTCTTTTTACTACATATATACTATACAAATATACATTTATATAAATATTTATTTATTCATAAATATAAATATAAATTTATAAAATAGTTTGTATAACATGTTTTATATATTTATATTTATTTTATTTATAGTTATTATACATATGTTTTATATATTATACACACATAAAACACAAAGTACAATAAAATAAACACAACATGTATATATATATATATATATATATATGTCTTCATTTTGTCACATCCCCTAATGTAAGTTCTTTTGGGGGCAAGGGCTGATTCATTTATATCACTGCATGCTCAGTACATAGCATAGAACCCAACAAATATAGCCATAAGGATAGGAATTAAACCTGCTTGATTGGCATCAAGGCAAAGGGAGTTAGTTCTGGGCAGGAATTTCCTCCATCATTGCAGGTTAGTATTTTTTCCTTCATTTTTAAAATACTTCCTGGAGCAATGAGAGCAAAGATGACAGATCCAGGATCACAGCCAGAATGTTTTAAAGATAGGATTTGAACCCAGATCTTCCTGACTCAAAAGCCAACTAACTCTGTATCCATTCTGCCAAATTGCCTCTGATGCATATTAGGTAGTTGAAAAATATTTATATTATATGAATTTATATAAATGCTTGTTTATCAAAATACATGTATGCAAATAATTAAAAACCTAGGAAATTTAAAATTATCAAAGAAAAAATTATAGGAATGTGCTGTGAGAAATCATAGGAGTCAGTGATCAATAGCTATTGGAAAAGAGAATTTGGCACTATCGGGAAAGCAGTAACATAAGTAGTTTATACTCAACTCTATAAGCAATGGAATGCTATTTTTGTTTTCTTTTGAGTAAAAGATGTGGTCAAGAATGGCATATTTTATAAATTACCTCTATGGTAAAGGATGATACAGGAGATAGTTTGGGATCTGGAATAATTTTAAGGTTCAGAGGATATTTACAGTAGTCCAGAGAAAATAAAAGAGGGCCTGAATTATGGTGGGGCAGTTAAGACTGTGTGCTGGTGTTCCAACATTTAGAAGGTGCTGACAACACTTGCTGCATAAAACAATTGAACTCAGCACCTAGTTAGGCAGGATGATTAGATAAAATAGGAAGCTGAACAGGTGGGGTCCTTCTCTCCAGTTGGACTTCCAAAACTCATTTTTTTTTAAACCCTTACCTTCCATCTTGTATTGACTCCAAGGCAGAAGAGTGGTAAGGGCTAGGCAATGGGGGTTAAGTGACTTGCCCAGGGTCACACAGCTGGGAAGTGTCTGAGGCCAGATTTGAACCTAGGACCTCCCATCTCTAGGACTGGCTCTCAATCCACTGAGCTACTCAGCTGCCCCCCAAAACCCATTTTTAAACATTTAAAATTCCAGCTGTTGCCTCAATATGCTTTCTGACTCTTTATTCTTGGAACAAAAATTCCTATTTAAAGTTCTGGACAGATAGGAGCAATCTAGGTGGCAGAATCAAAAAGACTTGACACCTCACTGGGAGATGAGTGAGAAAAAAGAATCAAAGAAGACTGAAGTTTCAAGCCTGGATCCCTGGGTTTATGGTGATGCTATGAACAGAAATAGAGAGGCTAGAGGAAGAATCTATTTTGGGGGGCCTGCAGGGAAGTGATGTTATATAACAATAATAATATTACTAGTAGCTATTATTTACATAGTAATTAAAATTTACAAAGTTTGTGTGTGTATGTTTCCCTTACATTTACATATAAGGAAACTGAGGCAAACTGGCTAAGTGGCTTGCCCAGGGTGATACAGTTAATAAGTGTCTAAGATAAGATTCAGTCTCAGTTCATACTGACTCCAAGTCTTGTGCTCTAGCTACCATGTCATTTAGGTACTATTGGGATATAGTAGATATGGGAAACTTTAGATGTTTTAGGAATGAAAATTAAGAATCTATGAAATCATAAGACAATAGGAAATATATTTCACATGACTTTCTATGGACAACTCCTTCAAAAAAGTTATAGCTATACTTGTAAGCATTGTGTGTTTAGTCATGGTGTCTTGTATGGACACATTTAAGTTTTGTAAAGAACTTTATAAACATCATCTCTTTGAGCTTCTTAAGAATTTGATAAAGAAGACATTAGTGTCATCCCTTTCCATAAATGGAGAAACTGAGGTTAAAAAATGACTCCTACTAAATGTCTGATGTAAGATCTTCCTAACTTAAAGTACAAAGCTATATCCAAAATACTCTAGATGTCTCTTCATAAAATTTAAGCTCCTTGAGAGCAGGAACTACCCTAACACAGTGCCTGACACATAAAAAATGATTGCTCCTTGATCATTCTGCATATCCTGTGCTAGGGAGAAAGGAATAGGTACTGGCTGACAGAATGCTATTAAAATGGAATTGGTAAGTATTTAACAAAATAAATAAAAATATAATGGAACATAGATACTGTTAATATGTGGTTTCCTAGGTTAATATGCCACCTGCAAGGATCCCTATTTAGAAATCTTTTTAAATTTGACACTACTCATCTAGTCCAACCTACCAATTTTACATTGAGAAAACTAAGGCCTGAAGAGGTTACATTGATGCATGCAATATGGTAACCTTGTCTTCCACACCTCTATTCCAGAGAGCTTTTGTATGTGTTTAGGTTGCAGAGCTCTCTCTCTGCTTTAGAAAGATCTACTCAACTTCATTGACTCAAAGTGCAAATTCAGAGAAAACAAAAGATGAAACTGGGAACAAATCTCCAGAAATAACTAAAAAAAACCACACCATAATTTTTCCAGTTCATTAATTAAAATTGACATTGCATGGCTTGCAAAGACCAAGAAAGGACAGTGCCATTTCAATACATTTCAGAACCTTTTCACTTGAGCAGACAAGTAAATCATGTAATTACTGGGATTCATTCAGCTCTTTAGTAAAAACATAGGCCTGCAACCTTGGGTAGCATACGTTGAAATTAAAGGAGTCGAACTGAAGATATTTCGAAAATGTCACAACTGCTCGGTGACATTGGATGATATGTTTATCCATTCATTATCACCGAGAACACCTGGGGCGGTGCTCAGGAAATCAGATAGTGCCTTTTAAAATAATTATAAAAGAAGCATAGATTATCAAGCTGAGGAGAAACGATACAATCCCGAATCATGATGTTACTAATTTTGATCTGTTTAGGGGCATCAGCATCCAAGTCACAACAGTATAAAGAGTGACTGCAACTGTCGGCAGCATTGAGGAATAAGTGCCAAATATGGTTTCTTTCTCTCTTTTTTTAAAAGGAGCATTTCCCCTAAGGAAATCCAAGCATTCATTTTCTCTTAGTCATATTAAGAATTAAGACACTTCTCGGTGGCAATTACTTTTGTCTATTTCCAATTTCATTCTTTCCCAAACAAAGGGTGCTGTGTTATTAAGTGATTTAAGAAAAACATTGAGGAGGAACCAAGATTGTTGTTCAGTTGATCCAGTTGCATTCGAATTTGATGATCCCATTTTAGGGTTTTCTTGGCAGAAATGCTAGGGTGGTTTGCCATTTACCTCAACAGCTCATTTCACAGAGGAAGAAACTGAGGCAAACAGGATGAAATGACTTGCCCAGGGACACATAGGAAGTGTCTGAGGCTGGATCTGAACTTGTGAAAATGAGTCTTTTTCTATTTCCTCAGAGCCAGAAGACATAGATGCTAATCTCAGTTCTACCATTACTAACTGTGTCACCTTAGGGAAATAGAACCATTGATTTTGAGGTCTGAGGGAAGATTGATTTTGAATTGTGATGAATAGAGGTCATCTAGACTAGAGATGTAGCATGGCAGCTGACAACACTGACTAGAGTGATATTAAAATCTATTTGGGAAACGTAACAAAATATGTAAAAATATAATAGAACACATTTTGATATATTTTTTTCCATATCAATATGCTACCCTAAGGGATATTTATCTGAATTTGACACTACTGATTTAATCCAAACTTCCCATTTTACAGATGAGAAAACCCTTGTCCAAGGTAGAAAGTGGCAATGATAGAATTTCAACCACTATTTATGACTTTAAGTCTGGAGTTCTTTCCAAGGCACCAAGCTGCCTGGACCTGCTAATTCCCTTCTTTGAACTTCAATTTCCTTATGAGTTAAAAAAAAAAAAGCAATAGGGGGAATTGTGGAACATCAAACCACATCCTTGGTCCTCAGTTATAATTTCATATTTGTTTTATTATTATAATATTACATATTTTCATTACTCCTACCTAAATCTGTTTGCCCCCCCCCTTAACAAAGACTAATTAATCCAATTACCCATACTTTGAGCAAGCGACTAAATGATTTACCCTTGGTCAGGGCAAGTGGAGTGAGAGATGTTAATGGGAAAGAAAATGACTGTGCTGAGATCCATAGATGGCTCTATCTCCAAGGTCTCTTGTAACTCTAAAATTATAAGGGCTATGTCTGATTCATTCATTCGGCACTGAAAATCTTAGTAAGCTGTAAGAAGGTGGGTTGGAGGGGATCTAAAGAGGGGGGGCCTTATTGGGGGGTTTTAACCTTCAAAGGAATTGAGTTGAGCAAATGCTACATTGAACTAGTCAGAGTAGAAAGGAAAGATATAGCTTTTAAAGGGCACATCTAACATATCTACTGGGGTAAAGTAATGCTGGCAATGCTTCAAAGGATATAACTTTTGATGGTAAAGTAGGTAGGCTATGGAATGAAATCACATATGGCAGGCTGTCAAAGTCTTCCTACACATTCAATACATTTATATAAGTGCAAATGGATGCTGCTTAGATGAAGTCTCTAGCAATTTCCCCACAGAATCTGCTTTCAGATTATCAGATATTATTTGACTAAAGAATCTATGCAAAAGTGGAGGATAGCTTTTATGATCAAATATTTTGAAATTGGCTTTTACTCTTTGGGAGACTTTCTGAAATCCAAATTGCAGTTGTAATAGTATTTGAAATCAGAAGATTCTTTATAATAATAATTATATAAAAATAAGCATTTTTGATTTTTGAAATGCCATGTATCAAGCCCAAGGGGCCAGGAGTATCAATAGTGGCAATTTTTACAATAACCTCATCTTTTACCATGTATTCTTGGAAAGATCTAGAAAATATGATCCAATTAAGTTTTAGAAATCTAGGATGCTATACCATTTGGTGCATAGATGTTTAGTAATGATACTACTTCATTGTTTATAGTACATTTTAATAAAATGTAATTTCCTTCCTTATATTTTTAATCAGATCAATTTCTAATTTGGCTTTGTCTTTTATCATGATTGCTACTCCTGCTTTTTTTACTTTCGATGATGCATAATATATTCTGCCCCAGCCTTTTACCTCAAATCTGTGTGTGTCACCTTGCCTCAAATGTGTTTCTTGTAAACAACATATAGTGGGATTCTAACTTTTAATCTACTCTGCTATCCATTTCTGTTTAATGGGTGAGTTCATCCCATTCACATTAAGTGTTATGATTACTAACTGTGTATTACCCTTTATATTATTATCCCCTTTAGATCCTGCTCTATTCCCTTTCACTATATTCCTTCTCACCAGTATTTTGCTGGTGCACACTCCCCAGTTCCCTACCTTCTATTACCCCACCCCATCCCCACTTCTCTTGTCTTGTTTTCCTTCTGCTTCTCTGTAGGGTAAGATAGAATTCTGTGCCCCCACTGAGTATACTTGTTTTTCCCTCTCTGAACCAGTTATAAAGAGAGTAAAGTTTAAGCATTGCCCATCACCACCCTTATCCTCCCCTCTCTGTATTGATAATTTACCCCATTCAGTATCTCCCTTCCCTTTTCTCTCAGTGCAACCATCTCTTTCAACCCTTGATTGATTTTTTACACGTCATTCATATGCATACATATCATATCATACATACATATCATCACATTCACATATACACAATATCATAATATTTCATCATATACATCATATGATCACAATCAGCTTACTTTTCTATCCTCTTTCTGAGTAAATTCCTTCTCTCTTCTCTACTACTTAGAGTAATATTTGAGACTTCTATAAATTCTCTTTCCATGTAGACATATAAACATTATTACCTCAATGAGTTCCTTAATTTTATCTTTCTTATTTATCTTTCTGGGCTTCTCTTGTGTCTTGTATTTGGCCTTCAATTTGTTTTTGTTTAGGTCTGGCTTATTCCTCAGGAATGCTTGGAAATCTTCTATCTTATTGAATGACTATTTTTCCCATGAACGAGTATACTCAGTTTTCATTGATGGGTGCCTCTGAGTTTTAAACCTAAATCTTTCACCTTTCTGAATATCATATCCCATGCTTTCCAATCCTTTAATGTAGAAGTTGCTAGGTTCTGAGTGATCCTGATTGTAGCTCCATGGTATTTAAAGGGTTTCTTTCTGGCTGTTTGAAGTATTTTTCCTTGACTTTGTAGCTCCTGAATTTGGCTATTCCATTCCTGGAAATTATCAATTGAGGATATCTTTCTGAAGGTAATCTGTGAATTCTTTCAATTCCAATTTTATTTTCTTGTTCAAGGATCTTTGGGCAGTTCTCTTTGATAATTTCTTGTAGTGTGATGTCCAAGTTTTTTTTTTTATCATGGCTTTCAGGTAGTCCAATAATTTAAAACTGTCTCTCCTAGACCTGTTTCCTAGGTCAGTTCTTTTTTCAATAAAATATTTGATGTTTTCCTGTTTTTTCATTCCTTTGATTCTGCTTTATTGTTTCTTGATTTCTCATGAAATCATTGGTTTCTAGAATGTCAATTCTGATTTTTAGGACCTGGTTTTCAACTCTGTCTGTCAGTTTTTTGGTTCTCCTTTTTCAATTGGCCTATTTCTTCTTGCATCACTTTCATTTCTCTTCCCCACTTTTCTTCTACCTGTAATAATTGGTTTTTGAAGTCGTTTTTGAGCTCTTCCAGTATATGTGTCCAATCCATATTTTTCTTTTGAACTTTGGGTTGTTTTCTTTGCTTTTGCTGTCCCCTTATATGTCTGCACTTTGCTCTTTGTATCCATAAAAAAATCTTTAAAGTTAGGCTGATTGTTCAGTTTTTCTTCTAATTATAAGTAGGCTCTGTTTTCTGGGGAGCTGGAGTACCCTCTTAAACTTCAGTCCTTCCTTGATTTATTCTTGGCTTATTTTCTGTGTTGTTACTAGTTTACCTGATGGTCTGAGGGCTGAGAGCTCTGAGAGTCCCCTCCCCCTACTGATTAAATTGACAAATGAGATCCTGATAGCTTGAAGACTTTCCTCAGGCTTGGGTGTAAGCTTTTGATGTCAGTCTGAACTTGATCAGGTCAGGTACTGATCAGATTCCAGCCCGGGCTTAAGCTCCCTGTTTTAGTCTCAAGGTAGTCTTGATTCAATCAGACACATCCTTGATTGCCCTATCCTGGAGCTGCACCCTTAGTTTTGGGCAAAAAGATCCCAGAGAGGCTTCCCCTGAGAACTGTGACCTCACCTCAAACTGAATTATGTCCTCATACCAAGTCCAAACTGGGATTCCTGGCTTCACTCTGGACCCACTCAGATCCACCCCCTTCAGCCCAGATTGCCTTGGGCTGGGATTCCAGACTTCTCCACAGGTTTTCAATTTCAAGAAGGGTTAGTTGGCTTGGACCACTATTTGCCTGACAGGATCTCAGGGTCTGACTTAGCTTGATATTAAGTTCAGAACCTGTAAAAGCAGATGTGTGGGGTGGGGTAGGGTCGGGTTTGCTCTTGATTTGCTCTTCATTCCCTGCTATGCCTCCTGCTAGCTCCTCTCCCCTCTCACCTCAGTTCCCCTCATGATCTCTGCCTACCTCTTGGGTTTTTCTTTTTTTGAAGGTTGCTCCCTTCTATTTCTGTTCATTTTTTCACTCCTATATTCATTTTAGGGTGATATTTTACTCTTGATCAGAGAGGATTTTCATGGTGAAATGGCAAGCTGCTGCCCTATTTACTCCTCCATCTTGGCTCTATCCCTGGAAGTTCGATTCAATTAATTTTTAAACCTTTACCTTACATCTTGGAATCAATACTGTGAACTGATTCCAAGGCAGGAGAGTAGCAAAGGCTAAGCAGTAGGGGTTGAGTGACTTGTCCAGGATCACACAACTAGAAAGTGTAGGAAGTTACATTAGAGTCCAGGACCCCCGTCTCTATGTCTGACTCTCAATTCACTGAGCTACCTAGCTGCCCACTTGGACCTAATTTTTGACAAGATTCTGAATTTATAATTGAGCTCTACTTTAGCAGTTTATTTTTGTAAGTCCTAATCTGCACAGTTATCCCAAACATCAGTTGCTCCTAGTGTATTAAAAAAATGGATGATTCCATTTATTAACTTACTTGTCAAGAAGCTGTAAAGAAAAGTTAAGAGAGGAGCAGACGAGGTTTCCAGATTTTGTAAATGCTAGATACCATGGTAAGGTAATCATGGCCATGATAACATATTTAGACTGTATTCTCTTCACAGTAAAGGAACTCTCAGGGTATAAATTCCATCTACCCATGCAGATTGCCATTATCAATCATTACTATAATTATTAATAGCTAGCTTTCATATAGGTCTTTAAGATTTACTAAGGCCTTTACAAATATGATCTCATTATGTCCTAACAGTAACCCTGAGATGTAGGTGTTAGCATTATTCCCATTTTACAGATGAAGCAATTAAGACTTGGGAAGGGTAAGTGATTTACCCAGAGTCATACAGGTATTAAGTATCTGAGACTGGATTTGAACTTGAATCATTATTTGTAGTAGTCCAGGGTTTTCTCCCCCATGCTCCATCTAGCTACCTCTGAAATTTGTGGCCTTAGAGAGTTGTCCAGGGCCCTTAGAGGTTGTCAGTTTACTTAGGGTCACATAGCAAGCATATATTAGAGGCAGGACTTGAATCCAGGCATCCCTGCCTTCTAGATTAACACTAATCATGTTCCATGCTACCTCTCATATCAGCAATACATAGATAGATACTGTTGTACATTTTAAAACTTTGTCAGTAATTACATTTGATAATTTATGGAATTATTAAACACACAAAATATGCAGTAATGAAGATAATGACTCTTTCCTTTATACTTATTGCAGTCCTATACTTAGGACTTTATGTCCTAAAGAAGAAGTGTTTAACCATTTTTATCTTATGAATGGACCCTTCCATAGTCTGGTAAATGCTACATGCCCCTTCTCAGAATAATAATTTTTAATAATTGAAGGAAATGCTCAATTTCCATTGGAGATTAGTTAAAATAAAGATGTACTTTGTTGCCATCCAAGTTCACAGACCCTCCCCTGAAATCTATTCATGGACCCCATAGTGTTAAAACCTCTACCCTAAAGGAAAAATCGATGAAGAGAAGAGACTACAGTATAAATATGTTACAATGTTCATAATTGCCTTATCATGGTAGCTAGCATTCACGAAGTCTAAAAACCCTGCCTGGTCCTCTTTAATTTCCCTTTGTAGCCTTTTGTCAAGGTAGTTAACAAGTGGAATTACCCATTTTTTATATAACAAGGGAAACTGATGTTTGTGATAACTACAGTTTGCCCATAACCACAGTTACACAATGATATGAAAATTAAAAATAAATACCAGGAATGTCAGCGAGATATTTTCAAACATTTCGTTGTTAGACATCAGGTAGGAATATGACTCTTAGCAAAGCTAAGAATATAACACAAAGGTGCAGGACAATCAAAGACAAGACAACAACTTTTGTGAATTGCCTTTTGGATTCAGAGTTGTTATACAGTCATTTTTAAAGTCAAGTCTGTCTCTTTGTGACCTCATTTGGGTTTTGAAGGTATGTTTTTTTTTTGGCAAACAAGGGCTTGCCATTCCTCCTCCAACTTAATTGACAGATGAGGAAACTGAGGCAAACAGGGTGAAATGTCTTGCCCCCAAAGTCACACAACCAGTAAGTGTCTGAGGCCAGATTTGAACTCAGAAAGATGAGTCTTCCTGATTCCAAGCCCAGTTCTCTATCCATTGTGCCACCGACCTGCCCCACAGGTTCAGAGTACTATGCTAGATACTGGGAACTATTTGAATGTAGATAAGACAATCTCTGCCCTCATGGAACTTCAGAGCCCACCCAGTAGGGGGGAGAAGACAACTGTGTAAACAATAGTTAAAGTTGTAGAATATTACATGATGAATGAATGAAGCATTTATTAATTGCTTTTTAGGTACAAAGCATTGTGCTAATTTCTAATGATGCAAATAGAAAAGTAAGATGGATCTTGCATTCTAATGGGGAGTCAGCTCATCTAGAAGGTTTCAGCTGTGATTCAGATGGAAAAGTCTCATGATTCTTAGGATTCGGAGGCAAAGCAGACATTAATGCATATTCTTTAAATCATTTCTACTGAAAAAATATCCGTTTTTGATGTTGAGTCTTTTGGCAGTGCCAAGGACTTTGGGGGCAAAAATGTTATTTTCTGAGACTTCAGTAGCTGTGGTTTCAGAAGCAGTTATCAGCTTATCTCCAAAGGAATTGCTTCCTAAGATGATGGCTGAGGGCAATTGGATGGAAGCATCACCAGTCCCAAAGCTCTTGGATTCTGGATCCTGGGCTGTCTCCATCCAGGACTCACAGGGAAATGAAGCTCAAGATAGTGGTGATAGGTGGTGATAGGACTGGCCTGGCACATGTTGCTTCTTGTCTCTCCCTCAGGGTGCCTTAGGGAAGCTGATTTCCTTCTATTACATGTGGCACTTGCTTGACAGTTGGTAGGAGAGACTGACCTTTTCTCCACTTCTCCACAGCTGACCTTTCTCTCCATCTCCTTGGATGATGGTTACAAGGACTTGCTTGGACAAAGGAGCAATAGTCTGGGAGTGGTGCCTTTCCAAAGGCTCTCATATTTATCTTAATATTCATGGCATTTGGTCAGCATTTATTGATGATGATGATGAAGAAGGTGGCTCATTATCCACAGTGATTTCTTTTATCAAGAGTACACATAAGGACTGGACTGGAAATGAATCTGGTAGTTTAGAGGCACTGCTATTCCCAGAGCTCCTATACATGGTTTTAAACATGATAAGTATGCTAGAGAACAACCAGAGGTGATGCTAAATGAAGTCTAATCCGGAAGATTATTACCATCCTAGAGAATGAAGGAAGGCTTCATGGAGTAGGTAGCACATGTTCCTACATCAGACTTTAAAGGATAGATGGGATATTGTTCAACATGTAAAAAGGGGAAAGAGGGGCATTCTAGGCAAAGGGCATGGAGGCTGGAATACATAATAGTTTTAGTGCACAAGAGTATACTAGTTTGTCTTAAGTAGACACAGATCAGCAAGCATTTATTAAGCTCTTAGCACTTGCCAACCATAGAGCATCTAGTGAATAGGACACTGGACCTGGAGTCAGAAAGACTCCTCTGTCTGAGTTCAAATCTGGCCTCAGATATTATTGGCTGTGCAACCCCTCAGTAAATCGTTCAACCTATTTGCCTCAGTTTCCTCATTTGTAAAATGAGTTGTAGAAGAAAATGACAAACAATTATCTCTGCCAAGAAAACCCCAAATGGCATCACAAAGAGGCTTACTTCCTACCTTTGAGAAGTGAGGGTTACCACCTCCCCCCTGCCAATGCAATACATTTCAATTGAACAAACATTGATTACTCTTCTGCTAGGTGATGGGGTTGTAAAGGCAAAAGAAAACTGTCACATCACTTAAGGAGTTTACTTCTCAAGAGGGATATAACTTGCACACAAGAAGATATCTGTAAAATGTCGCAAAGTCATTTAAAGAAGGAGAAGATGCTAGTAATTGGGAGAATAAGGAAATGCCTCCTGTAGAAAGTGTAACATGCAGAATTCCACTGTGAAGGCAACTAGGAATCCTACAAATGAGAGATGAAGAGAAAATGAATTTCAGACATGGCAGACCACATTTTAAAAATGAATTCCTTTTGTTCCGACATCAAATTTATTTCACTAATAGACCCTTCTTTCCTGCACCCAGCAAACCATCTTTTAACAAAGATTAAAAAAGAAAAAGAAAAAATCAGTAAAACTAACCAATATATTATGCCCAACAGCCTTTACAGCATTCTGTATAGATGCCCATCTGTAATGAATGAAGGGAAGGAGGTTCATTTTTTTCAACTTTTTTTTGAGGCCAAACAATTATTTTAATTAGAGTTTGGTCTTGTTTTACTGAATATTAGATTTCTATTGTGTGTATTTGGGGGGGGTCTGCTCTGCATCAGCTCATATGTCTTCCTATGTTTTTCCGTATTTTCTTCATGTTCATTGTTTCAATATTGCAATTTTCCATTACATTCATGTACTAAAATATGTATTATTCTTTTCTCAATAATAAGTACTTACTTTGTTTCTATTTGTTTGCTACCACAAAATGTCTTTCTATCTTGGGTCAAAAATGGCAGTATATATAACTAACAGTGGGATGTTTGAGTCAAGATTGTGGACATTTTATTAATTTTCTTCCATAATCTCTAGGTGCTTTCTAGACCAGTTAGTCCATTTCAAAGCATAACTAATAATGTACCTTTCTTTATGTGCTCTTAAGGACAATTCCATTTTTGTTTTCATTTTTGCCAGTTTTCTGAGTCTGAGGTAAAAATTTAGAAATGTTTTAACTTGCATTACTTATGTAATTTAGATTACTTTCATATAATTACTGATAGTTTCCTTTGATAGAAAATTATTTGGGGATATATGTAGCAGGGTTAAGTGATTCCCTCCTAAATAGTGTCCTTACTTCCATTTTTTTCTGTCCTTCACACAATTTGCTATAATGATCTTCTGAAGAATCAAGTTTGACAGTGACTCTCTTGCTCAAAAACTGTCAGTGACTCCCTGTTCTTGAGATGATAAAAATATAACCTTCTCAGCAAGGTATCTTAACAGTCTCTATGATCAGACTCGAACTGACCTGCTCAAACCTATTTCACATTACTCATTTGCAGCATAAGTGGTCTGGTAGCAATTTTACATTTCATTATGCCATCCTACAGCTTTTTTGTAAATTTATACTCAAACTACCTCAATGTCTGCAATGCACTCCCTTTCTGCCATTTGAAATCCTTTCCTTCCTTCAAGACCCAGACATGATGCACATAAAATGTCCATAAACTTCCCTCTGTCTTACCTGGTGAAATCATTTCTCCCTCCTTGGATTTCCCTAAAGTATATTGTATGTATATCTTATCCTCTCCATCATATTCTCCCTTATTTTATGTTTACTTGTTCATTGTGTATTTCTCCTAAAAGAACACAAACTCCTTGAAGGTAGGACTTATGCTGTTTTTCATCTTTGTATCCTTAGAACCTAGAGGATACTGAATAAAACTGATTGAATTCAATATGGAAATAAGTTTTGAGTGATAATATATGGATAACCCAGTGGAATTGCTTGTCAGCTCTGGGAGTTGGGAGGGCAAAGGGGAGGGAGGCAACGTGAATCATGTAACTATGGGAAAAAATTTAATTTTTAAAAAAAATTATCAAATTCAGTAGATCAATTCTATTAAACTAATTACTTTCTTAACAAATTAATATTGAACCGAATTTATTTGAGAACCAGATGAAATATTTGTGATGTTTTGTAAACCTTAAGGCACTACATAAATGTTAGCTAACGGTATTTTTATTATTTTTGTGGCAGTTTAGTCAATGAAAAGGTACTGAATGAGAGAAGTCAGGACACCTGACTTGCTTTGTCACTGTGGGTAAACTACTTTGCTTTTTTTCCTGCCTCAGTTTCCTTGTTTGTTAAAAGGGAATAATATCTATACTATATATTTTAAAGGCTTATTATGAGGTAACTGAAAATGCTATTCATTCACTGACAAATATTTATTAAGTGACAGGCAATGGTCATACAAAAACAGAACCAAATTTTATTTATTTATTTTTTTATTTTTTTAAACCTTTACCTTCCATGTTAGAATCAATGCTGTATATTGGTTCCAAGGCAGAAGAGCAGTAAAGACTAGGCAATGGGGGTTAAGTGACTTGCCCAGGGACACACAACTAGGAAATGTTTGAGGTCAGATTTGAACCTAGGACTTATTGTGTCTAGGCCTGGCTCTCAATCCACTGAGCTATCCAGCTCTTCCCCCAAAATTTAAAAATTAAAAAGTCTATGCCTACAGGGAGCTTGTATTCTGTATTAAGTTTTACTATTATTATTATTTCCTACTATTCCTTCTTTCTTTCTTCCTACATAATGAAAACAGCATAATTAAGGAAATATGGAAAAGTGTATAATCCAATATTAAGATATTAGTAAAATAAAGTGGGATTTTAAAAAATAATAACAGAAAAGACAAAAAGATGCCCATTGCCTTCTTAAATTAGTCTCTGGCTGTTGTTTTCTTTTTGAATTTAATGATCAGGAGCAAGAACGTTAGTAATTGCAAAGAGGGAAACATCCAGGTCTTCCATCACTGTGATGCAGAAAATGCCCTTTCCAAATCCTAGGTATGTAGCCTTTCCTGCAAGGTTTTGTTTTGTTTTGTTCAATTTTCTTTTTTCCTTTAGCGTCCAGGCACAGGGTTTTCTTCTTCCTTCCCTGCCCTGATACCTCCACACTTGCTTCTGGGTTGTTTCTTATTTATTTTTCCAGAGTGTGTACCTTTTGGCAGACTGGCATTTTGCAAATATGTAAATGTCACATGTGTTAAATAAACCATGATATATCTGATTGCAAAAGTGGCCCTTTTACTTGAATCAAATGCCATTAATATGTGTTTCCAACTGAGGTGTGCCGTATAGTTAGGAGGACCAGATTTCTTTTGCATTAGCCATCATCAGGGGAACAGTTTATGATGCCCTCCGCATTGGTGGGGCTGATTGTTTTATTATATTTGAGCGGGAATTTTTCATCCCTTTCAGTCCCACTCCCATTCTCCCCAATGCAGGTTTTCCACTGATAGGATGTTTCCTCGCTCCAGGCATGGCCTACCCCGACCACTGACTGTAATTTACTTTTGGGTGTCTGTCGCCTTGAGCTTGCCTTCTGACTAGTTTGTTGAATGATGTGCTAATCCATTATATTTTTCAGACAAGTGTATCGACCAGTATAAACAGACTGGAGGGCACAAACGTAAATGAAAGCTATACTTCCTTGAATCATTTAAAAAGCTCCTGCAGTGGTGGCAGTGGGAAATAACTTGGCTCTGTACATTAAGTAAGAGAGAGGGAGGGATGCAGGGAGGGAGCTCTCAATAAATAAAACAAAAATTGAAATAGCCCTTCCTGCAGTGGATGAGGGCAGGCTTCAGATGTTTGCCTTTATTTATTTATTTCTGAACAGGATGCTGGGGGAAGGCCACTTGAAAATGTCCCTCCTGTCTCATAAATCGGGAAGATGAGTACAAAACCAAACATTACCTGCCATTCTGTTTAGATTCCTCCCCCGACCACCTAGGATGGCTTTGGTTTGAAGTCATGTATCTTTTGGAAATCGCGGGTACAAATAAAGAACGGGAACGTGATCCTCTGAGGACTTCTGGGCAGAAAAATTAGGGCTAACTTGCCTTTTCCCTCCGCGAGTGTGGGGGTGGGGTTTTTTCCTTGCTTGGGGAGAGCCAGGAGGGCGGGATGGACAATGGATGTTTTGGGGCAGTAATCGTGTTACGAGTTAGCATTAAAAGAAAATGCCCAACGCAGTGGTCACCTGAGCTTTTCAATTTGCAGGTCCCAAGCCAGAGGGTACAGCTTTGACTTGTCACAATGTGAACCGCACGTAAGGAAACTTTGGGCCAGTTACATTTAGATCTAATTTGTGCACACAAGAAACATCACGAAAAACGGTGTTCTCCAATTAAAATTACAACGCTGCCAAAGTGGAGCAATCCCCAGATCGGAAGCACAGGGCTCATTTTTTTTCCAAGGCACGTTTCATTCTTGTCACTTTTAGAAATAGTTACATTGTGAATTACCTCCATCTCTCCAGATTGCCCATATGACAAACTTTTAAAACAGTTCTTCCCCACCTCGCTCCTAAAGCTGTTGATCAGAGTCATTAATTTGCTGTGCTTATGTGTGGGGTTGGTGGAAGTTTAGTGCTTTACTTTTTAATGCCCATGTAGCCTAATAAAGATGCCCAGGGTTCAGATGGGGCTGGAGCAACATCTCTCAGAGCCTTTTCTCATGTTTCACTTGATCTTCCCTTCAACATTGTGTGGCAAGGAGTGCAAGAATTGTATTTTTAATTGCCATTTTTAGAATTGTAATTTTAATAATAACTTTAAATTAATGTATTTAAGAATTAATTTGAAATTTGAATTTAATTTGAAATTTAAATTTTTAATTTGACAGAGGGGGAAACTGAGGTCTCAAGAAGTTTAACAATTTAACCAGTCACAGGAGCAATAAGAGAATGGCTTCTACAATTCAAGATCCCTGCCCTTTAGACCAATATTCTTTCTTTCTCATTATTCAGTGTCTCACTTTTTAAAAATGAGTATTGGTATCTATTGTTCTTATGTCACCTGAATTTCCAAAAAATACATCCTTTCTCTTCCCTTTCTTTTCCCAGAGTCATTTCTTATAACAAGGAAAAAAAGGGGGGGGGGACAGCTAGGTGGCTCAGTGGATGGAGTGCCAAGCCTGGAGACAGGAGGGTTGAAATGTAGCTTCAAACAATCCCTAGTTGTGTGATCCTGGGCAAGTCACTTAACTCCAGTTGCCTAACCCTAACCACTCTTCTGCCTTGTAACTGGTTCTTAGTATTGATTCTAAGAGAAGAAAAGGGTTTAGAGAAAGTGAGCAGTACATTAATCAAGTTCAATATTATATAAAATATTCCACATTTGTAATGCCCTCACCTCCAGAAAGAAAACTTCTTACATCTGTTTGTCAGTTAAGCTTGTCAATGTTATAGCATTCTTTTGTTGTCCTTTCAATTTACATTTTTGTTGTCATTGCCTATGTTGTTTTCCTGTTCTGCTTACCTTGCTTTCTTATCACTTCCTGTAAATTTTCCCGAGCATCTCTGCAGGGTAATTAGGTGGTGCAGGGTATACAATACCACTTTCCCAGCCCGAGGTCAGGAAGACCCATCTCCCCAAGTTCAAATCACACTTACTGATTGTGTGAACCTGGACAAGCCCCTTAACCCTGCTTGCCTCAGTTTCCTCATCAATATAATGAGTTGAAGAACTAAATGGAAATCCATTCCAGTATCTCCACCAAGAAAACCCCAAATGAGATCACGAAAAGTCAAATACAACTGAAATGAAGCCTTATCTGTATTCCTCATATACATTGGTTCTTAAAGCAAAATAACATTAATATGTGTCATTTTTATACCACAAGTTGTTTAGACATTCCCCAATCTGTGGACAAACTCAGTTTACCAATCTATTGCTACTATAAAAATGCTTTTATCTTTAACAATAATAAGATGGATTTTCAATTATACTTGGAAAATGAAAAATTTAGGATAAAAAGCTTTATAAAATAACTTTTATTCATCCAGTTGCATTTTCTACCTCTCTGCCACTGAAATCTTTTCCTCCTACTAGGGGTAGATGAGATGAATGATTTGTTGAAACCAACAATACAGGTTATGTTTCTTGTGCCATTTTCTTAAAAACAATGCAAAGTTCCCTTTCCCTCTCTTCAGTAATACTGCCCTTCGTGTTCAGAATTTGACTGATGAATCACTTTCCCTATATTCCAGAGAGAATAAGAATCAGAGAATGTAAGGGCTAGGGGGAAACTAAGTGATCAATCAGTCAATCAAAAGTTGTTTACTATGCCTCTTACATATCAGGGAATGTGTTAAATGATAGATACAAAGACAAAAATGGAATAGCCCCTGTACTCAAAAGAGCTTGTATTCTAGGGGAGATGATAGGAGAGAGAGAGACAGAGACAGAAAGAGAGAGACAGAGACAGAGACAGAGAGAGACAGAGAGACAGACAGAGACAGACAGAGAGAGGGGGGGAGGGAAAGGGGGAACAAGGGAAAGAGAGACAAAGAGGCAGATGAAAGGGGGTTATACAAAATCACTTGCTGGGAAGATCAGGGAAGATCTGCTGTGGGGATTGGAATTGAAATGATCCATCCTGTCTGGAAGACTGAACAAGAATTTATATCCACATTTTATCACATAAGTCCAGCTTCCTTACTTTACAGTGAAAGATATCTTATCCATAGAGGTTAAATCATTAGCCCACAGTTAACATGAATAAAATTCTGCAAAGTATTACATATTCTGTAGTGCTAGCCCAGAATACATGTATTTGCTTTCTTGGTACTATCTTGGCCTCTGAATTAATCTGGTCAGTTTTTCTTTCCCGGTTTCATAAAAAAAAGGTCTAATTTTAAGTCTGAAGGCAACCTAAGATATCTTTCTTTCTACTGAGTGACTAAGAGGATTCCTCAAGGACCCATTATTAAGACATTTGTTTAGTCATATGCAATATTTGGACTGAAATTGAGAATTTGTCCAGATGTTACTGTTGGCCCACCAAGAGCCTCCTGCATGAGAAAGTGTAGACTACAAATATACTCCCTCTCTTTTGCTTCTAAAATCATTCTCCATTTGCTTCTTTCTCTCCTAACAAAGTCAGGTGTACATGTGTTTCCCAGAATTTGTGCCTGTTGTCTATTAAGCCAACAAGACCAATAAAACCCATTCTGGTTTTCAAAAAGAATTGATCTAGGAAGTGATAAAGAACTATTCAGTCCTTTAAAAGCTAACAGGCAAAGAAGCCCATGCTTTTGGCAATTACTCAGAGTATCCCAGATATATGGATGTTTATCAGTGTCATTCACTTTTGAGTCTTATCTCAACCCTAGTTGTTAAAGGGTTGAGGGAAGACATCAAGTCAAGTCAAATCAATGAGCATTTATTATATTACTACAACTAGTTAGAATTTCTTTTTAATAGAAGATAAAAGTAACAATGATATTTCAAAGGAGCCATAACTTTTATCAGTTGGGTTTTTCTTTCAGAAACAGATCACACACACACACACACACACACACACACTCACACACACACACACACACACACACACACACACACACACTCCTTAGCAGAAAGTAGGTTAGTGTTTGTTTCCAAATATCTGATACATAATTTAATTAATTTTTCTTGAACTAAAGCTAAAAGCTCTTGACTCTGAATCAGGAAGTTGTTTAATCATTTGTCAATCATGTTCGACTCTTCATGACCCTTTTGGGGGAATTTTCTTGGCAAAGATACTGGAATGGTTTTCCATTTCCTTGTCTAGCTTATTTTACAGATGAGGAACTGAGGCAAACAGAGGTAAGTGACTTGCCAACAAGTACTCAGCTAATGAAGGAGGTTAAATTTGATTTCGGGTATTCCTGTCTCTAGACCCTACTTTCTATTCACCTAGATTCCCCTTGAGTCAGGAAGGCCTGAGTTAAAATATGATCTCCCTTATTAGTTGTGGGACTATTGGCAAGACAAATCAGTCTGCCTCAATTTCCTCGTCTATAAAATGGGGATAATAATAATAGCATCTACCTGTCAAGACTGCTGGAAATATATGAGACAATTTTTCTAAAGTATTTGCAAACCATAAAGTACTCTATAAATGTTAGCTATTATTATTATAGCTATCAATGAATTTATTGAAAACTAGTAGCCATAGTTCTACTGGATAACTAGCTTGCCATCTACCTTCTATATAAATTGCCAAAAGATACTTCCAAAAATGATCGAGGATAACTCTGAGGGACTTATTTATTACAAAGAATGCTATTCACATCCAGAGAAAGAACTGTTAAAGAGTCAGAATACCAATGGAAGATATAGTTTCTCTCTTTAGTTTATTTAGGATTTTGTTTGGGGGTTTCAGTTTTATATGATTATTCTCTTACAGAAATCATCAACATGGAATGTTTTGCATATTCATGTATAACCCAAATTAAGTTGCTTGACAGCTCCAGGAAGGCAGAGGATGGGAAGGAAGGAGAGAATTTGAATCATATAACTTTAGAAAACTTATGTGGAAATGTGTTGTTACATGTAACTGATAAAATAAAATATCTTTAACAACAACAACAAAATACTTCCAATGTATTATTAAGATCAATGCTGGGAAGAAAAGGGATTGTGCTGATCATTATAATAGGAATAATGATAATAATGCCTACACCTGTGTATTACTTTAGCAATAATCAAATGTTTTTACATCAATTATCTTGCTTAATCCCTATGAGAGCTCTGGGAGGCAGTGAGTGAAATAGTTCTAAAAAGGAAAGAAATTGAGGGCAGAAAGTAAGACAGCTCCAGTGCAGGCTAGGCAGGCAGATGTGTTTTAAATGCCTGAAGGTTAGCCACAAGGTTTAAATGCAAAGACATTTTAAACCTTGGCTAATACCTGACATATGCATGGATATCAAACCTTAGTCACCCAGGGAAGTATAGTACCTGCTGCCTTATTTCTTTAAAGGCTGGAGAAGTAATCAGCTAGACTCTAAAACAAAACAGCTTGGCTCACTCAAAGTTTTCTTCCTTGTAAAAAAGGGGGGAAACTCTTTAATTTCTATTTAAGTTTGAGGGAAAAAGAACTATGACCCATGTTAGGAGGATTTTTGTTGTGTTTTCCCCAAAGGTGGCCACAGTTGCTTTAATTATTCTGTCAATTCTTGGGAGACCTGGTTTCAAAGAAGCTGCCCATTTTCTACTAGCTCCAAACATGGGAATGTATTTCTGCTCCCAAACCAAGGTAGGCAGCCCACACATCAAAACAGCTGAACCTTAGCAAGATAAAAGCTGTCCAAACTTGATTTTGTTTCTACACAGATGGCTATAAACATGACATTAGAATATTAGACTCGACTTTCCCTGACAGACCTGAAAATTGGCCATGCAGAACTATTTAAAATTGGTGAGGAAACTTAACCCAGAATTTGTTGTTGATGAACACAGGGAAAACACTTAATTAGTGGCTATGCATGCCAGTGGAAAGGAAATGCCTCATTTCCCTCATTTCAGTATTTCAGTCATTCATTTGTTCATTCCTTCAGAAAGCATTTATGAAATACTCACTGTATTCCTGGCACTGTTCTAGGAGTTGATTATTCAGAGACAAAACCAAAATTGTCCCTGCCCTCAAGGGGCTGATACTCTATTAGGGAAATACCAATATATATAAAGTTAATATGAAATATATACAAAGTATCTTTATTTGGAGAGAAGACATTAGCAACTAAAGTAATGAGGAAAGGAACTAAATAGGAGGTGAGGAACAAAAAGTAGGACTTTGAAAAAAATAGGTAGTCTAAGAGTGTAGTATGGGGAAACAGCTTATGCAAAGACAGAAAAGTGGGAAATGTATGGAATGGAATAGGAGTAGCAAGTAAGCAAGTATGACCAGAATATAAAGTGGATAAAGGGAAGTAATGGGTAATAATCCTGGAAAAGTAGACTGAAATTAGATTCTGATGGGTTTTAAATGCCAACAATTGCTAGTATATGCTTTATCCTATGTTTGTGGTGGTGAACATATGGCACACTCCACAGATAGCTTGCAGAGTCCTCTCTGTAGGCACGTGAGCCATTGTTCACAAGAGTTTGTTATTAAAAAGGCAGAGGGACTTGGGGCAGAGTTGCTCTCCTCCCCCTCTCAACACATGCCTGGGAACATTACTCACTTCACCTACCCCTCTGCCCAGCTCAATGGGAGCACTTCCTCCCTTCCCTATCTGGGATAAGAGGTCACACTCAGTGTCAGGGGAGGGGCAGGGCACAGTATAGGGTCTCTTAAAGTTTGCCGTCACTGCTCCAAGTGTACCAGAGAGGCATTTGAAGTTCTTGAGTAGAGGAGTGATGTGGTCAGACCAGTGCTTTAGGAAATTCTGTCAGCTTTATAGAAAATGGATTCGAGAGAAGAGAGAGCAGATGCAACCTGACTAATGAGGAGAGTTTTGCCATAGACTTGGAGAGAGGTAGGGAATTGTCTGTCAGTGGAATAAAAATCAATAGTAGTAATAATAATAATATCTAACATATAGCACTTTGAAGATTTGCAAAGCACTTTATGAGTGAAAAAGAAATCTGACGAGGCCTGAGGGGAGAAATGAGAAAGAAGAATTATGTCCCTTTCAATCACGTAAAAGTTATGATTTTTGGTTTGTCTGCATGGTAATCTATTTGCATTATAATGATAATAATGATAATTGCAAGCACATTTAAATTTTGGAGAGTACTTTACATGCTTTAATTCATTTGGTCCTCATAATAGCCTTCTTAAGTAAATGCTATTTTTTAATTTATGTTTTAATGGATGAGGAACTGAGAGAGATTGAGGTTAAGTGACTTGCCCAGGATCACACAGGTACTAAGTAGGGGGCTATATTTGACCCAGATCTTCCTCATTCAAAGTCAGGTGCTCTATCCACTGCACCACCTGGCTCCTTAGGAGTTTGTTTTTAGTAGGGGTTCTAGTTTTTAAGAAGAGTGGTCCAAAACAAGAAAATAATTGTAACTTTTAGGAAGGACCACGCGATTGAAACATTGCCCAGTAGAGAAACAAGAGTTGCCTTTATGTTGCTTGAGCATTTGCATAAGGCTTTGCTGTGTTCATAAATTCCAAGAAGCATAAATATTGATACACCGTGTCTCACTTTCCACATGCTGCTAGTTTAGTTCTGTCTAAATTGTAGAAAGCAAAGAACAACAATGAGAGCTGTTCAAAGGCAGGCTTCACTCTAGCCTTTGCTTTTTGGGAACTGTTATCATTGAGACTCTCCCTTCTTGTTCTTCTGCCTCTGTTTCTAAGCCTGAGCCTCCAAGCTCCAAGGGCTCCATCCACGAGGAAATGCAGAAATCACAGTGGATATTATGGATAATTTTTCACATGACAGAAAGACAGTTAAAACAGAATTCTTATAACAGGAACACTAGATCTGGAAGCCTACACTTAATGGAGGGAAAAAGAACCAACCCTTAAATCAGACTATACAAATGGGCATGTAAAATAAAGAGCGTCAGATGTCTGAAGCAATGAGGGTAGCTAAGTGGGCTAGTTAATTATAGCTGAAAAATAAATGCATTCTAAAAGCAAGGATGTCTCTTTGCTACTGTGTGCTGAAAGGAAAAAATATTAGCTCTATTACATTATTACTAAAAGGCAGATATTATGGTTAGTCTTGGAGGTTATTATCATCATTAACAAAAATAGCTGTAAGAAAAAAACCTGCATTCAGCCCCAGAAGTGTGCTGGGCACTGTACATGCCGCTTCGGAAGGCCTGGTCCCTGCCCTCAGAGAATTAATTTATTTTTATGAGCTGCTGAAAAGACATTGAACAATAAAGCACCTGGCTCTCCCCCCAGCCCCCAGCCCCCTACTGTTCCTAACACTGCATAAGAAGTCATTTTTGGTTTGGATTTGGTTTGGGGGTAAATGAGATGAATTATATCACAGTCATGCTCAGTGGCAGATGAGTAATAAAGTCTTCAGCCGAACAAACCTACAACCTACCCTGTTCAGGGTGTCAAGAGCCACTAAGCAAATAATCAGCAGGCTCAGCAGTGTGTGTTTGGGGTTGGCCAACAAGCAAGAATGGAAAATTGCAATTCATTGGGGGGTTAGAGAGAAGGGGGAGATTGAAGTGAGGAGAGAACATTCTTAGTATGAATCAGGATGGGAAATAAATTTGGGGGGACCATAAAATTCTCCCTTGGCATAAGTGGGTATTCTTAGTTTTCTTTTAATAAAGATATGGGGTAGCTTTCAACACACAATATATGATATAATCCAGTAAAAGAGCTGATATATGCTGAAAAGAGATGGCCTGCCTGCATATCAAATATTAATGCTTAATCTAGCAGGAGTTTTAGGAACAAGGCAAATCTGTTTTCTTAGCTAGAGAAAAGATTCTCTTCTCATTCCACTTCACTCTTTCCTTTTTTTAACCCCTAATGGTGGCATTAGAATTCATTTGAAATAGGAGCATCTATATATAAACAAAAGGAAGTTGGAGTCATAAAGCTATGGTTAAGGGAGGATGATGCGGGCATTAGATGACCATTTCAAATATTCAGGATGGAAAGCTCACAGGCAAGGTTTAGTCTACAAAGCCTTTCGAAGTCAAGAGAAGTTGTCAAAACATAGAGAAAGGATCATCTAAATAGACACCTGATGGGAAGAGGATTAAAAAGTGAGAAGATGCAAGAAAAAGATGCTGGTCATTTTCAGCACCTACTTGAAACTCATTGGTTCACAGGTTTAAAAAAAATGGAGAGTGGGAGGGTGTGGAGTGTTCTTAAAGGAAGATAAACTTGAAGAGTGTGTGCCAAGACTTAAAAGGATCTCTAAGCAGCAGTTCATCATTCTTATGGAATAATTTTTCAATGGAGTACCTGGTTATTCTCTTGATACATATAGTAGAAGGGTTTTTTTGCTTTTTGTTTTTATTTTCATAGGAAAAGGGCTATAAAAATACAAATTTGGTCTTTGGTCAAGCCTCAATGGGGCAGCTAGGTGGTTTGGTGGACAGTGCTGAGCCTGAAGCCAGGATGACTCTTCTTCCTGAGTTAAAATTTTGCTTCAGGTGCGTTCTAGCAGTGTGACCCTGGGCAAGTCACTTAACCCCATTTACCTCAGTTTCTTCAACTATAAAATGACCTGGAGAAGGAAATGGCAAACCACTCCAGGATCTTTGCAAAGAAAAACTCCTGTGAAGTCACAAAGAGCCTGAAACACATGAATAAAAACTTCAAAACATTTTTTAAAAAGTTTGTTCATAAGGAATGAGTCAATAGCAGTTCTTGAACTCCCACTGTGCTGTTAAATTAGAAAGTTGTTGTTGAACTGATGAAGGATTAGAGAAGAGTGATAGCCATGCAGTTCAAAAGCCTAGAGCAGATCAGAGAGATGATTCATGTCATAAAGGCATGATGTAGCCACATAAGCTACAAGTTGTTAGCCTCTCTTATTCCTTCTTCCTAAGGCATGCTTGCCTTTATATTTCCCGCCTACTTTCTCATCACTGCTTAAGAAGGAGGACCACAAAAGACTGATCACCTTTTTAATCTTTTCTTTGTTTCATAGGTTCCATAGATATCCAAAAAATTCATCACTGTGTGGCTAGCCTACTTATGATGAACCTCTCTGTATGCTGAACTCTAGACACTTATACTGGACCCTTGAAAGCAGGCTCAATATCTCTGGCTCAGTTTGTGCCATCCTCTCACTCTTTCTAGAATGGTGGAATTACCAGAGTTTACATTCTGCTGGCATTGCCTTTAAAACCCCAAATAGAGTGTGCAAAGCATCATACAGGTTGCAAAGCTTCTGGACTTTCATTTTTTTTTGCTTTCTTACGACTATGTGAAGTATCAGAGAGATATTATAGAGAACATATTCAGCTAGATAGCATGGTGGATGGAGCACCAGGTCTGGAGTCAGAAAGACTAGAGTTAAAATCAGACCTCAGATGCTTAGAAGTTGTGTGACCATGGGCAAGTCATTTAACCCTGTTTGCCTCATTTTCCTCAGCTGTAAAAAGAGCTGGAGAAGGAAATGACAAATCATTCCAGTATCTCTGCTAAGCAAACCCCAAATTGAATCACAAAGTGTGGGTCATGACTGAAAGAGCTCAACAACTGAAAAAGAAAATAGATTTTTAATAATGGATTATGTGGGGATAGAGAGGCACATCAGGGAGAATTGCAAAGGAGAAAAAATGAAAAATGACTCAATCATCATAAGCCCCTAGAAATGGGAAGGTGAAAGTATCATATGAAATTTGAGATAAGCCCTGGGGTCACAGTTAAAAACACTGGGTCACTACACAGCCTTGTCTATTTACTTGCCTGGACCTGAGGTTGTCATATCATTTATCTCTGCCTCTTTTTCCCCAACTGAAGAGTGGGGAGAATACTTGGAGCCATTCAGGGTAAATCAAATTCTTTGGATTCATGTGGCCAGACTGGATGTGTACAGAATCATAGAATTTAGAGGTGGAAAGGATTTCATAGGTGATTTAATCCATCCCACTTGTCATTTTCCTGAAAAGGAAACTGTGAAGAGAATTAGAAAGAAGTCAGAATTTGAAGCTAGGTCCTTTGACTCCAGATTCAGCAAAATTTGCAGGACTGTAGTATCTTGCCTTGAACTAAAATTTAAAGAATGTTTGTATTCTGTGTCAGAGTTTAGTTCTAGTCTTTGGTTCCCTCTGCTCCACCCACCCTTTTTTTTTTAACCACTTAGAAATGCAGTTCTCTAAGAAGAACCTTTCTGTTTTGTTTATATGTGTGTGTGTGTATGTGTGTGTATGTATTCAAGAGTACATGTAGTTTCAATTTTAGTAATAATTTTCTGACATTTTGCAATCCATATTCTTTCCTTCCCTCTCACCCCTCCATTATAAGAACTAATTTCCTTTTATAGAAGGGTTTGTTGTTTAGTTATTTGAGTTGTGATCCAACTCTTTGTGACTTCATTTGGAGTTTTCTTGGCAGAGATGCTAGATTGGTTTGCCATTTCCTTCTCTAGGTCATTTTACAGATGAGGAATTAAGGCAAAAAGAAGTTGCCCATTCAAACCCTGAGTGTTTGAGACCAGATTTGAACACATGAAGATGAATCTTTCTGATTCTAAACCCAGTGCTCTATTCTCTTCACCACCTAGTTGCCCCCACAGAAGAATTTACCTACTCATAATTACTTTGGTGGTCTTCCATCAAGTCACCTAATTAATATATTTTAGATACCACATTATTCTTAAAGTTTAAGGTTTTGAAATAACCCAAAATTGAAAAAGGATTATATTTAGTACCTACCATTTAACCTGTTTTTCTACTGAACATTTATTTTTACAATACTGTTTTTTTTTTCATAGTAAAACTTGCCTTCTCCTTGATTTCTTTTCTATTTGTAGATTCATTCACAGATAAATAGTGGAAGAGTGAAATCATGTCTTTTTCTCTTTGGTATGGGTAGACATTCTAGTTCCTAGCAAATGTTACCTTATTTTTTTCATATTTAAAGAATTAATTGATTTGATGATTTGTTGCACTAAAATTCCAAGGGATCATCCACCATCCCTCTCCTCTTCATACCAGAGAAAGTATCATTTAACAAAAAGATCTTTGCATATAAACTATTTCATGCAAATAAACTATTATCTTGCTTATTTCTATCATATCATTTCTTTCTTTGGAAGTGGCCATACATGACTCATTCTTCAAACAAAATTTCTGTTGCTGTATGTTTTTTCTAAGATCCTTTGACATCCCAGGATGATGCATTTACGACATCAAAAACTTTGTAGAATACTTGTACTATGACATGGAGAAGGGACTCATGGCCTAGCAGAAGTTTTTTGTCATTTCATTCATATCATCTATTGAGATCGTGAAACTATGCACATCTGCCTTCAAAACTTGGTTTTCAGTTTCCAAATGTACTTCATTATGTTACCTTAGAAGATCTTTGGGGATTCATATAGTATACAATCGAACAAAATCTCAAGGAGTTGTCCTCTTTCAGCCATCTCTTTATGAATGAGAAGTGTTTAAAATGTCCAAAATGGACTTAACTGCAAATGACAGTCATAATAATCATGCCCCTACCATGATAGCCTTTAAAGTTGCATGGTTTGCTTTAAGGAGTCATCCAGTGACTAGACAACCTGAAGTGAGTTCAAAGCACAGGAGAAAGCAGCATCTTGAGCACAAATGTGTTTGTTTAATAAATTTGGCTTACAGTACCACATAATTTTTCTGCCACCAGAAAAAATTTTGTTACTCTGCTTACAAATTATTTGTCTTCGTTGAGTGTGTTCCCTAAAATTAGAGGCTTTCCCCCGTCATGTAATTAGTATTTTAAAAATAAAGCCAGTTTTTTATGGCTTAGGAAGTGAGAAAAATATAAGCCATGTTTTTCTAATTATGAAGCTGCTGTAAAAAGGGCCTATAAAGCAGATGCACTTTGCAAATTAGAAGTCAGATGCAAGCTTCATCTGACTTTAAGGTGGTTCTTGCATGAACTGCTATTTCCATCAGTTGCATCTCCAAATCAGGTGTGAGTTGAATGCATTGTCTTCAAAACAGATAATCTCCCTGTTCAATTCTTGCAGATGCTTGACCAGGCACTAGCATCCTCAGTTTGGTGAAATCTTTGCTGATATTCCACCCTTTAGCCAAAGGCTTGGTGAAAGCAACCTAGAAAATGGAATCAAGTTGTTTTCTTTGGCCCCAAAATACAGAATTTGGAGAAATAGGTAGGAGTTACAAAGAGGGAAAAGAAGGCTTGACTTTAGGAGAAACCAATTAAATAGGGATTTGAGTTCCTCTCCCTCAAGGTCTTCAAGCAAAAGCCCTAGTTTCAGAATGAGTTTTTAATCAAATGTAATTTATCAATATATAATTAATAAATTAATTCTAACACATTTTATAGCATATGATATGTGGTATAGAATGTAATAATATATAATTAATTAGTTAAATATAATTTGTAAATATAATTAATCAAAAATAATAATCAAATTTTGCCTTTGACAGACCGAATTTATATGACCCTGATTAAGTCTCTTAACTTCTGGGTGCCTAAAACAATTCTATTTCATAGTAGTCATTATAATCTTAATTAGTCAGTCATCAAGCACTTAGTATGTACCAAGATATATGCTTACCACTGTGGTTACAAAGAAAGGTAAAAATACAATCCTTAACCTTCTAGTAGCTTTCATTCCGAGAGAACTAGATGGTACAGGGGATAGAGTGCCAGGAATCAGGAAGATTCATCTGTCTATCTGATTTCAAATCTGGCTTCAGATGCTTAGTAGCTTATGTGACCCTGGGCAAGTTCTTCAATCCCATTTGCCTAAATTTCCACATCTGAAAATGAGCTAGCTAGAGGAGGAAATGGCAAACCATTCCAGTATCTGTCTAGAGAACCCCTGATGGAGTCATGAAGAGTTGGCCGTGATTGAAGCTACCGATGAATAAAGCTTTCATTCTATTGGTGGAGATGGCATGCAAATAACTATGTGCATGCAAGGTAGACACAGTATAATCAAAGGTAATCTTTGTGGTTACCAGTGATAATGTGATAGTGATAGTGGGGAGGTGAGATTTGAGTATGTCTTGGAGGTGGTCAGGGAAGATAGGAGGAGATGGAAATTGAGAGGGAGAGCATTCCAGGCAAGGGGGCCAGTGAAAAGGTACAGGGAAGTCAGGTAGAGTATTGTGTGTAAGGAGCAATGACTAAGACAATATAGCTGGGGAGCAACTTGGGTGTAGAGTAGCTAGAGTGCTGGACCTCAACTCAAGAAAAGCTGAGTTCAAATATAGTCTCAGACATTTACTAGCTGTGTGACTCTGGGCAAGTCATTTAAACTCTCTGCCTCAGTTTCTTTATCTATAAAATGGAATAGGGATAATAATAGCACCTCTCTTCTAGTCTTCTTGTGAGATAAAGTGCTTAGCATAGTGCCTACACTCAGTAAGTGCTATAGAAATGTTAGCTATTATTGTATTATTTCAATGTGGAGAGGAGTAAAATGTAAGAAGTTTGGAAAAGTAGGAAGGAACTAGGGGATTTAAATGCTAAATAGAGGGTTTAATATTTGATCTTAGGGTTAACAAAGATCCATTGGGTTAGATATGCACTTTAGGAAAATTAGTTTGACAGCTGAAAAAAGGATGAACTGAAGAGGAGAAACATCATCAAGGGGACTCACCAGAAGGCTGTCGTAATAGTAGTCCATGTATAAGGTGATGAGAGGCTGCACCTGGGAAGCAGGAAGTATGAGGAGAAAGAAGGGTATATGTATGAGAAATGTGAAGGTAGACACAGTAATACTTGTGAATACATTGGATTCATGGAATGATTTTTGTAGGAGTAGTCAAGGCTGACAGTGAAATTTCAAACCTGGATGCCTTGTTTGTAGATCATGGGTTAAGATATGGAAGAGATCTTTTTTATTGTTCGGTTGTATCTGAGTCTTCATGATCCCATTTGGTTTTTTTTGGTTTTTTTTTTAATTGCAAAGCTACTAGAGTGGTTTGCCATTTCCTTATTGTTGCTGTTGCTTGGTGGGGAAAGAATCAATCATAGGCTAAATTTATTGGTTAATAGTGTTAACCCTGAAAAACCAGAGAACAGTTATTCTATTCACCTGAAAGACCAGAGAGCCACAGTATGCTCAGCAACTTTATTTTCTTTAAGACAGAGAAAACAAACACACATGTGGAGGTGGGGATAGAAACAAGTCCTTGGAGGAGGAGAAGGTTATAGATTTTATGGCATACTAAAAAAGAGGACTGGGGTCTCTGGGATTGAACAAAAAAGGAGAAACTTCTGCTTGGCAAGAGGAAATGTTTTCCAACAGCTTGGAATTTGGACCAAGACAACTTTGATAACATGGAAGAAGACAAGCTTGGTGTTATCTGGAGAGATTCAAGGACTGTTCAGGGCTGATCTGAACTGCTCTTGTGCGGGAATATTTGCAGGGTTACTTCGGGGCATGTATCATTGTTTTATCACCTTAATCCTGATGTTCCTCATCAAGGTCTAGAAACCAAGGTAATTCTCAACAACACAAAGCCATTGGAAATAGTATCACCTTGACAATAGCTTCCAGAAAGAGACTGTTGTTGCTGCTTGGTTGTTTCAGTCATGTCTGACTCTTTGTGACCTCATATGGGATTTTCTTGGCAGAGATACTGAAATGGTTTCTCATTTCCTTCTCTGACTCATTTTCTAGATGAGGCAAACAGGGTTAAGTGACCTGTCTAGGATCACACAAGCTAGTAAGTGTATGAATCCAGATTCGAACTCAGGAAGATGGGTCTTCCAGACTCTAGGCATGGATTTCTCTACAGTGCCATCTGTCCTAGGAAGAGATCTTAGAGAACATAGAATACAGTTCTCTCATTTTCCATATGAGGAAGTAAGGCATAGTTTAAATGACTTAAACAGGCCACATACTTAATGAGTGTTAATAATGAGTGTCCACAGCCCAATTTGAAGTCAGGTGTTTTTGATACAAAGCACACCTCTCAATTGTGCTACTTAAATGACTTTTTTTAACCTCTTACCTTCTGTGTTAATATCAATTCTAAGACAGTAGTAGCAATGGCTAGGCAATAGAAGTTATGTGACTTGCCCATGGACACACAGCTAAGAAGTGTCTGAAGGCAGATTTGAACCCAGGATCCCCCAACACCTGACCTGGCACTCTATCCATCATGCTACCTAACTGCCCCTTCCACAAGCTTTTCTTCATGCCTGAAGAAGTTCCCACAATTTCCACTGACAAAATGATGAAATCATATATCATAATACACCTGCTTTTAGTGCTTGATTTCTCAGGGCTCTTATAGACAAAAAAGCCTTAACTGCATTTCTTTAATGATGGTTCATCTTAGAAATTTTAACTCCTTGATTTCTCTTTTTGGCCTAATTCCTCCCACTGATAATTCCTGAAAACTGATAAACCATTCAAAGGGAAGAGAATCTCTTCATGATTCAGCTTTATTTTACCTGGATATTAGATTAAGTTCACAGTATGATTCAAGTTATCTGAAGCTAGAAAGAATACTGTGGCTGCCATGTATCTAGGCTTCCTATGTTCTCTTCAGGAAAGGACAGTTTATTCATGAGAAGCATCACCCTTAGTATTGGGAACCTGTAAACCTATTGCAGGGAAATATATGTCCCACCTTTGTTCTGTGATCTCATTCCCAGCCTCTAGTTCCCCTCCAAAAAAAAACCCTTCACTCCCTGAAAATCATGAAAAGCAGAAGTATTGGAGAGCCTAGATGAGTGGGTGGATATGGTCTGGCTTTTCACCTCTCAATTCCCTGTTGAGCTTCATCTGCAGGTTTAACGTAAAATGAATTTCCTCGGTTTTTCCCAGTTCAGAGGGCTCTGTGATTCATATTATATAAAACCAGAAATCTGATTTTGCAGGCTGGAAAACAATTGCCATGTTCACCTTAGCTGCTTCACCCTAGAGTACCAAAAAAAAAAAAATTTAAGTCACATTGGGGGAAACTAGATGGCTCAGTCCCAGACCACCAGGAGACTAGAAGTCCTGGGTTCAATTGTGGCCTCAGACATTTCCTAGCTGTGTGATCCAGGAAAAGTCACTTAACCCACAATTGCCTAGCCCTTACCACTCTTCAGTTTGGGGACCAATACTTAGTATCAATTTTAAGACAGAAGGTAGAGGTTACAAAAATGTCACATTGCTGTCAGGATCTGTGATTTCTTTGACACTGGGAACTCCCAGGAAGGAAGGTCCTTCTCTCATGCAAATCTGTCACAGCCTCCATAATTTATATTCTGAGTGAATTACTTGAGGACAATTGAGAGATTGCGTGTAGAGCATTGCATCACATCATAAGGGCAGCTAGATGGCATAATGGATGAGTGCCAAGCCTGGAGTCAGGAAAATGGATCTTCTAGAGTTCAAATCTGATCTCTGGCTTTTACTAGCTATGTGATCCTGGGCAAATCACTTAACCTTGTTTGCCTCAGTTTCCTCATTTATTAAATGATCTAGAGAAGGAAATAGCAAACCATTCCAGTATCTTTGCCAAGAAAACAAATCCAAATGTGATCACAGAGTTGAATATGACTGAAAAATGACTGAACAACAACAAAAGCATCACAGTTCATGAATATCAAATATGGAATATGAATCAAGGTCCTCCCGATTCTGAATTCTCTAGACACAATGCCATACTGCCTTGCTATGTAGAGAAATGATGCTCATGAAGACTACCAACATCCAAGTGAAGAAGCACAGAAAGTGACCATGGCAGGTCCTTTCTCTAGAAAGCATTCTCCAAATGTTCAGCTTTGTCTGGAATAAACTCTAATGTGATATCTCTTTTTCTCTGCTAGTCCAAAAGAATTGGCAAGAAAAGAAACTCCCTCTAAAAATGTTGGTTGCCACCTTCTCTGGAACTCATTATCTTAGTGAATTCCCTTGAGTGTTCTTCTTGAAACTTGTCTAAAATCACCAATTTGTTTTTGTCATTGCTCAACAATCAGTTGCTGGGACTGAATGACAGTGTATATAGAAAGCCTGAGCCTGAGTCCAAAAGATATGAGTTCAAATCCAGCTTAGACAATTAGCTAATTGTATGACCTTGGGCAAGTCACTTAAACTTTGTCTACCTCAAATTCCTCATCTTTAAAATGGGAGTATATAATAATATGTATTTATTATATGATGTTATATAATTATGTATACATATATCATATGTTTTTATAAACATAGAAAGCATATAGCTATATATGACAATAATTAAATGCTATGTACAAATTCTATACTACATATGCTATAATAATTTAATATATGGCATGTACTAATAATCTACTATATAATAATTATATACTATAATGTATCCTACTAATGTATAATAATGAAAAATAATAGTTTCTACTTTTCAGAGTTGTTTTGAGGATAAAATGGGATCATATTTGTAAACTGCTTTGCAAACCTTGAAGCACTATGTAAATGTTAGTTATTATTATTGTTATTATTATTCATTCTGGTATATCTATGCCATTAGTTTCAATTTTCACTTCTCCCCAACATACACATACATGCTTGCACATAAAGACAGAACATGCATGCACATTTCTTTGACTTTCTCTACTGCCATTTACCACAGAGCTTTTTTAAAAATTGTTCTTAGAAAAATATGAAGTCCTTCTTGGTTGAGATGCTTAGGAATCTCCCTTGGACGTATACTTAGTATTTGTGTATATTAACAAAGTTCTAAGTAATAACTTTGGTGCCCAAGCAAACACTAAAAACTTACATGGGGCAAGCAGCACAAAAATTTACTTAAAAGTCAGTGGGTGTGGAAGCTGTGAGTAAAAATGTTGAATTTCAGGACACAAGATGTCATGGAGGAAAAGACCCTGGGACACATTATCCAGTGATAGGGAGACAAAGATTATTGTTTTTTATTTCCCGAGTCAAGTGTCTGAAGTCAGATTTGAACTCATAAAGATGAGTCTTCCTGACTTCAGGCTCCACACTATCCATTGCACCAACCTAGGTGCTCAAATATTCTAGGAAAAACTTTTAGAGAAATTGTAGTTGGGAATAGAAACAAAATGGGATCATGGTTTTGAGCTCACCATTTTGAGTACCATAAAGGTTTGAGGAGCTTCCTATTTTTCTCTTTTGTACTTGCTCTCTTGTTGCTGAGCTCAGTTGTTTTTAACAGCTAAAGGAATGCAAATACTTTTAGCACCCTCTAAATTTCAACACCTTTAAACAAAGCCCTAGTTACCTCACCTTAGTTATGACTCCTGACACCAATTACAAAGACCAAGAAATGGAAATAATTAGGATTTCATCAAAGTTCCTAATCTAGTCACAGGTTAGTAAATAGAATAGTTAGTTTTATTTTACTCAAAACAGATCAATATTCTGGGGAAAATTTAGAATGAAAAGAAATACTGTCCATGAAATATCTAAACAAGGGTTGTTTTTCACTGGGACAGATCTTTGGGAGAAGAATTAAGAGAATTGTGAACTGAAACCTTGAGTTGTTATGTCCCGGAGGAATATGGTTACCTTCTGCCCTGAGCACAGAGCACAGCACATGATGAGAATATAGTGAACTTTCTCTACTTATCTGGCTTCCTAGAATATCCTGTATTAATTTTCCACTTTATATGCTCTTGATTTTTTCCCTAAAATTCAGTAATATGCGTGAATGATGGGCAGAAAATTAGTAGTTAATAATAAGCAAATAAAAATAAGTAGTTAATCACTGTGCTCAATAAAGCAATGGGGGAATATTGGAAGATTGAAACTCTAAGGATTCTGGGAATATGCAATGGTTTCCAACTAGAGGCTCAACAGTATCAAAAAATAAGAATTGGTTGGTAATAGATGTTGGTATACTGATTCCTAGAATTAGATAAATTTAAAGCTGGGAGAAACCTTTGAGAGCTCCTAATTCAATTCCTTTATTTTACAGGTGAGGAGGCTCAGACCTAGAAATGTGAATTGACTTGTCCAAGGTCACTTGAATAATTAATAAGGCAGAATAAAAAAATAGCAAGAGGCTCTCCATTATGCCACTATTGCTACCCACCAGGAATGATCACTCTCAGAGCCACAAGGAAAGTACTGGTGGCCTCAAATAAATCTTTTCAGCCATAATACCATCTATACCCCTAGAGAATTAACTGTTAGTTCTCCATAAGTGGTAGACATACTCAGAACAGCAGAAAAAAACAACTTCTATTTGAGTTTAGGCTGCATACTAGTGAGTATCACAAAAATCTGAGCATAGTTTTAAGTTTTAATAGCTTTTGGAATATCCTGTATTCTTTCTCCCCCCCCCCTCCCTTTTCCCATTAGTCCTGGACTCCTTCCTTGTAGTTCTGTCATGCTCTCACCTCTCCCCACTATATACAACCACCAAATCACAGAGTCGCTTGACTATGTTAGCCTTTTGCTTTGCTTTACAGAGAGATTTATTTTTATCTAATTATAACTTGTTCTGGACTGAAACAAATACTGAATTGAAATAGGAAGGCCTTTCAAAAATGGCTCATTTTGTTCCCACCCACAATTCTCCCTTAGGAAAATCAGAATTTAGCTCATGTCTTCCCAAGGGCCTTTGGCTTCTATTAAAGTTCTCAGGCTAACAAAGTATCATTTATAAGTTAGGTTTTATTTAATCCAATAGAAATGGAAAAAATTCCCACCCAAATTCATCACAGCCTTATCCATTGGTTTTCTACCTTTCCCAGAGACCTATATAATCTTTCAAACATAGAATTACCTAATGCCCCCTCTTGGCCACTAATGGAGAAAGAGATAGATTTTTTTTTAAAGTCTATGCTCAACGAAGATGTCAAACACATTGTATGAAAATCAGAACTCAGACCACAAAGCATTTTGAAAAATACAAGGAGAAGAACAATGGTTTATTGTTGTTCAGCAGTATTTGGTTTTTCCTGACCTCATTTGGGGTTTTCTTGACATAGACACCGGAATGATTTGCCATTTCCTTCGCCAATTCATTTTAAAGATGAGGAAACTAAAGTAAATAGGTTAAGTGACTTGCCCAGGGTTACACAGCTAGTAAATGCCTATGGTTGGATAAAGGGATATAGCTACAACTTTCTGATTCTTATTCTAACACTCTTTCTTACTCTAGTTTCCCATTAGTAATTGCAATCATTCACATGTCAATTGTCCTATTTTCACAGAGCTACTGTCTATTTAATTTTGTCTTTCTTTTCCTTTTCCTGACCTTTGCAAAACAATTTGTAGTCTGAGTACTGATTTTCATCCAGCACCTTTGACATGTTGGTTGAGTATAAGCTTGTTTTGTTTTGTTGTTTCTTTTTATTATTCTCCATTACCCATTAGTGGGAATTGGAATAGGAGGGAGGCAAAGCTAAGACTCTTTTTAAATAATTTGATTTTCTTGGGAAGTTCAAGGTTCTAGCAGGAAGCAGACAGGAAAAGGTATCTTTCCAGCAGCAATGGCAGCCTGCAATGAGCCTTAGGCAGATTCTAGGAGAACTGGTAGAAGCAGGGAGAAATTCTTGGAAGGCAAATCAACTGCCCTGTCAGACCATTCTGTACCTATCTCTTTACAAAATGATCTTTCTTTTTAACTTGCTGTCTTAATTATTTTGGTAAAAAGCTACTTGTAGGATTTTTCCAACTACCACAATTCGTTTGGGCACATTGCCAAGAACTTGAACTCTGAATCCCTTGCAATTTACTCATGCCTACTCAAAGCTCTCTCAATCCCAGTTTTCTGATCACCATATTTTCCTCTTGAGGGAATATGTATAATCTTCCCCTCGAACTTGGAAATAATGTGTCTGCCCAGAAGGAGAAAATGCATGTTTAAAGAAAGAAAAATATCTTAAGTTTTCTGTAAGCCCAGGATCTTTATCATAAGAGTAATACATTGTAGACATTTATTTTCTATTTTCTTTTTCTTTCTTTTCTTTCTTTTCTTTTTTCTTTCTTTCTTCCTTCCTTCCTTTTTCTTTCTTCCTTCTTTTTTCTTCCTTCCTTCCTTCCTCCTTCCTTCCTTCCTTCCTTCCTTCCTTCCTTCCTTCCTTCCTTCCTTCCTTCCTTCCTTCCTTCCTTCCTTCCTTCCTTCCTTCCTTTCTTTCTTTCTTTTTCTTTCTTTCTTCCTTCCTTCCTTCCTTTCTTTCTTTCTTCCTTCCTTCCTTTCTTCCTTCCTTCCTTCCTTCCTTTCTTTCTTTCTTTCTTTCTTTCTTTCTTTCTTTCTTTCTTTCTTTCTTTCTTTCTTTCTTTCTTTCTTTCTTTCTTTCTTTCTTTCTTTCTTTCTTTCTTTCTTTCTTTCTTTCTTTCTTTCTTTCTTTCTTTCTTTCTTTCTTTCTTTCTTTCTTTCTTTCTTTCTTTCTTTCTTTCTTTCTTTTCCTCTTTCTTTCTTTTTCTCTTTCTTTCTTCCCTCTCTTCTTTTCCCCTTTCTTTCTCTTTTACATTATGTTAAAGTTTTGCCAATGCATTTTTATTAATTCTAGGGCCATCACTTCATACAGCCAACATCCCTCCCCACCAAATATACACACAGGCATTCAATTCCACTTTATTTTATTTTATTTTATTTATTTTTATTTTATTTTTTAATTTTTATTTGGTCATTTCCAAACATTATTCATTGGAAACAAAGATCATTTTCTTTTCTTCCCTCTCCCCCCTCCCACCACCTCTCCCACAGCCCACGCACAATTCCACTGGGTATCACATGTGTTCTTGACTCAAACCCATTTCCATGTTGTTGGCATTTGCATTAGAGTGTTCATTTAGAGTCTCTACTCAGTCATATCCCCTCCACCCCTGTAGTCAAGCAGTTGCTTTTCTTCAGTGTTTTTACTCCCACAGTTTATCTTCTGCTTGTGGATAGTGTTTTTTAGATCCCTGCAGATTGTTCAGGGACATTGCATTGCCACTAATGGAGAAGTCCATTACCTCCAATTGTACCACAGTGTATCAGTCTCTGTGTACAATGTTTTCCTGGTTCTGCTCCTTTCACTCTGCATCACTTCCTGGAGGTTGTTCCAGTCTCCATGGAATTCCTCCACTTTATTATTCCTTTTAGCACAATAGTATTCCATCACCAACATATACCACAATTTGTTCAGCCATTCCCCAGTTGAAGGGCATCCCCTCATTTTCCAATTTTTGGCCACCACAAAGAGTGCAGCTATGAATATTCTTGTACAAGTCTTTTTCCTTATTATCTCTTTGGGGTACAAGCCCAGTAGTGCTATGGCTGGATCAAAGGGCAGACAGTCTTTTAGTGCCCTTTGGGCATAGTTCCAAATTGCCCTCCAGAATGGTTGGATCAATTCACAACCCCACCAGCAATGAATTAATGTCCCCACTTTGCCACATCCCCTCCAGCATTCATTACTTTCCATAGCTGTCATGTTAGCCAATCTGCTAGGTGTGAGGTGATACCTCAGAGTTGTTTTGATTTGCATCTCTCTGATTATAAGAGATGTAGAACACTTTTTCATGTGCTTATTAATAGTTTTGATTTCTTTGGCTGAGAACTGCCTGTTCATGTCCCTTGCCCATTTATCAATTGGAGAATGGCTTGATTTTTTGTACAATTGATTTAGCTCTTTGTAAATTTGAGTAATTAAACCTTTGTCAGAGGTTTTTATGAAGATTGTTTCCCAATTTGTTGCTACCCTTCTGATTTTAGTTACATTGGTTTTGTTTGTACAAAAACTTTTTAATGCGATGTAGTCAAAATTATTTATTTTACATTTTGTTACTCTTTCTGAGTCTTGCTTGGTTTTAAAATCTTTCCCTTCCCAAAGGTCTGACAGGTATACTATTCTGTGTTCACCTAATTTACTTATAGTTTCCTTCTTTATGTTCAAGTCATTCACCCATTCTGAATTTTTCTTGGTGTAGGGTGTGAGGTGTCAATTCCACTTTAGAGAGAGAATTTGATTGATTCTCTTTGACTCTTCAGGGTATAATCAGGAACAATACTTTAAAAGTTTCAGATGCTTTTTTAGCCTTCCTACTGGGAAAAAAAAACTGGTTGAGAGTCAGAGCTATTCAAAAGTGGAATGGGTGATCTTTGAGTACAGGGTACCTGAAAACTTCTGAACATGGTACAGTTAGTCAACTAACATTCATTAAGCATCTGCTGTGTGTCAGGCACTGGACAAAGTACTAAGGATTCAAAGAAAGGAAAGACAGCCCTTACTCTTCAGGAACTCATAGTCTAATGAGGGGCAGCTTGAAAATAACTAGGTACAAATGATGAATAAGCGATAATCAATAGTAGGAAGACTCTAACATTCAACAATGAGGAAAGACTTCTTGTTGAAGAGAAAACTTCAGATAAAACTTGAAGAAAGCCAGCAAAACTAAGAGATGAGGATGAGGAGACAGACAATCTCAGGCCTTAGAGGAAGCAAGTGAAAATGTGAAAGCAAGTGAAAAGTGAAGAGGAAAAGTGAAAAATGGAGTGTCTGGAATAGCAAAGAGACAGGGATCAGGCATTTAATAAGTGCTTGTTCCCTTACCTTTCTTTACCTGTTCTAAACTCTGATAACTATTTCTGTTGCTTTAATTTTTTAAGATTTGCAGAACATTTTCTTTATAATAACTCATATAAGGAAGATAATGCAAGTGTTGTTATCTCCATTTTACAGACTAGGAAAATTACACAGAATTTAAGTGACTTATCCATGGCCATATACCTACTATAGAACTAAGCCATGATTCAAACTCAGTAAAGGAGTTGGGGATGGGGGGGCATGATAATTTAATAAACACAGAGAGCACTCCTAGAGTGGAGAAATGATAGGTAGGAAAGAAGATCAGAAACCACTGTCTCCCCTGCTTCTTGCTTCAAACCCTGCTTTAAATACTCTAATTAGAAAATTTAAAAAGGCATCTTGTTTTTCTATGTGAGCTGTTATAACAGATAATTTTAAAAAATTATATATCTGCCTCCTGTCTCTGCCCCCGAAACGAATTTTTCTTTGGACCTCTGCTTGATGGATGGATGTGTCATGGGTTCAAACATTTTATAGTATACTTGGAGCAATAATACTGCTTCCATTCTGTTTTGAATACTTTATCTCAAATATATGTTTTATGCCTCATTTGCCACAAAATCCATTTTATTGTAGTGTTTAATTAATGAGCAATTTGGCCATTTGTGGAAAATGGCCAAAAATTTTCTCTCTCTCTCTCTCTTCCTCTCTCTTCCTCTCTCTCTCTCTCCCCCCTCCCTCTCTCTCTCTCCTCTGTCTGTCTGTCTATCTCTTCTCTTTTTCTTTCTTTCTCATTCTCTTTGTCTATATTTATAATTTAAATTATTAATATATTTTATATAATATCTGTCTTTCTGTCTTTGTCTCTGTCTTTCTGTCTCTAGCTCAGTGTCTCCTTATCTTTCTCTTTGCCTCTCTGTCTCTCTTTGTGTCTGTCTCTCTTTCTCTAGCTTAGTGCCTCTGTCTTTTACTATCTGTGTCTGAGTCTCTCGTCTTTCCTCCTACCCCCTCACCACTGTTCAAACAAAAGAGTTTTAGAAAAAAAATGTATCACTCTACCATTCCTATGAATTGTTTGAAAAAATTAGCTCTGATTTTTCCCTCCTGAATTATTTATCTAAGAGCTTTTTGTAAAAAAAAAAATGTTTACAGTGTTTAGAATAACAGAAAAATACGCTGTTAAAACCAGAGTTAATGCAGGTGATATGTACGATTTAGGCTCATAAGAGCAGAGAATCTTTTACGTTGCTTTTCTTTATTTTATACCAACTAGGAAAAAAGAAAGTGGTCTCGTCCCATGAGATACCCTTAAATCAGTCACACTTCTGAACAGCTTTTAAGGGATTCCAACACTAAAGCCTATATAGATAGCAAGAAATGTTTACTCCAGCCCCCAAAGCTCCATTAATACCCCATTTTGGTGCCAAAATGAAAAGATTTTTTTTTCCTTTCCTTCCTCCAACAGTTTAACTTTGGTGAACAGGGAAGCTTAGTAGAGATCAACTGTTCTAGGCCTTTCAGAACTTTCTCATGACCAGGATTCTGTGACACATATTGGGAACCCCTGCCTGTAATATCCGATTTTGAGGTGATGGTTCCGTAACTGTGGAGGGAGCCATTTGTCCCTTCTATTTGTCTTACACACACAAATTAGGAGATGCATTTATTGTCAATATCGTTAGCATCCAGAAGTTTCAAAGTGAAGGCTAGGCCTATTCAGAATGCCTTTGCCTTATTTATGCTGTGGCGACCACATTTGTATAAACAGAAAATTACTCCATTCATGCTTTATTACTTCTTCTTTTGTACCACAGCCTTGACCCCAGTCATCATAAATTGAGAAATAGTGGGGAACTAATGGAGACAGATGGGAATATGGCTTGCCATTTACTCAAATTGGTAAAGTAATTAACCTCAAGGTGCTGGTTTGCAAGAAAAATTGTTGGAATATCTCAGGACGCCGGTAAACAGACTCCTGCTTTAACCAGTTCTGACAACTGCATCATAAACTAGACTTATTCTATTCAATTGACCTGTCAACGTCTTGAGCCCAAATAAAGATTTGTATTACAATGCACTTGCTGAGAAGTGGGAGAACACTACTGCTGTTTCTTTTCAAATGGGTTGCTGTTCTCTCTGTGCTAGATAGGAGCTGGGATGTCATATATTCATTCTTTGGCCATTATATTCCTTAGAAATCTTCCATTACTGATTGTGTGACAGCTTTGTGACAGCAGATGGTAGTCATTTGGCTTGAGAAAATGGAACGAAAAAACATGGGCCAGGCTGACTGGGCTCATTTAGAACAGCAGTGGACAGAGGCCAGATCTAGGTTTCATTTATCGAGGGACATCCAGTAATGAAGCCAGGGTTGCGTGTTTTTGTCCCTACAGATTGGGGGGTGGGGCAGATTTTTCTGTAGATTATTATATAAATCAAAGGTGGTCTTGTAAACAGGAACATTTGACCAAAATGCTGTATATTCCTTCTGAAGCTTGACATGTTTCAGAGGTTCGGAGTTGCTGAGTTTTTCTCTCTCCTCACCCTCATCCTCTTTCCTGAGACCATCTGAGAGTATCATCTACATTTTATCATATATTTTATATTTTTATACATTATCATCTAGGATTTTTTAATAACATCAAGCTAAATCTTCAGGGCACAGTTAGCAATCCAGCTTCCCCCTGATTCGGCTCAGTAACTGGAAAGGGTTTGAATCATTCAAGCCTGCCGCAGCTCTTTATTTCATATGTTTCGATTTGCAATTGAAGCAGCCATGATAAAAAAAAAAAAACTCTTTCTGATATTGTCATAAAACATATCTGGAAGGCATATGTCAAGAGAACATAAAGAGTAATTTTCATCTAAAGTAAATACAGCCATTCAAGATGGATGAGAACTAGAAACATTTCATAGTATCTCAATTTGAAGAAAACACAATTGATTCGTCAGCATTCAAGGAGCATTTGCTCATCATACCAGCTTTCCTAATTCATCCACCTATGGACAAATGCTCACTTCACTATCAAATTCCAACAATGCCACAGAATGCTGATTCTAATCTAGTGTGGACAGCTATCATTTGAGTGTCTGAAACCCCTCCTCTCTCTTTCTCTCTGTCTCACATGCACACACTGCTCCCCATCCCCAAAGTAACAAAATCATTTCACTTTTAACTTCTAGTTTGTCTACATGGTAACCTTCCCAGGGAGCAAACCCATCAGGGTCCATTTTAGCAGTAGATAAAAGATAACCAACTCCCTCAGCTAGTGGAATGAGTAGGTATAGACCCAGCTACAAGTAGAGGAATACACTAGAAATTTTTTTCTATGATAATATCCATTACTTGGATTTTACAAAAAAGAAAATTTGAGAAGTATTTGTCTCTCTTGTTATCAAGAGGGGGAAATCAGCATAATTCTGAAAATTTATCTATCAAGTGAAAATATACAAATGAACACATGAACAATCATATTCAATGAATACTATGTGCCAGGTACTGTGCTAAATTCTAGGGATACAAAAAAAAAGACCAAAACAGTCCCTACCCTCAATAATATCATAACCTGCTGGGGGAGAGATCATAAAATAAAAATAGATATGCAAAATAGATATCTACCAGATACTTTAGAGATGGTCTAAGACCAAATAAAAAAGAAATACGATTAAGAGAAATTAAGAAAGTCTTCATGGAAAAGATGAGATTTCAGCTGTTATTTGAAGAAAACAAACAAAAGCAGGAGATACAGATGAGAAGGGTTAGATTTCTAGGTATGGAAGAGACAGCCAGTGAAAATGCATGCAGTCAAGAGATGCAGTGTCTTATGCAGGAATCACCAAAAAGGCCAATGTCACTGAATCATAGACTATATGGAGAGTCAAGTGTAAAAAGAGATAGGTAGCGACCAGTATGTAAAAGGCTTTAAGAGCCCTTGTATAGCTGATCGTGGAACCATTAGTTTCCTGGTGTTTACATGGTATGGGAGAGAGAGAGTTTTTTGGCAAAGAATATTACAGTATCAAGAATCAGAACTCAATGTTCAAACCTGGCTCAGGAGCAATTGTCTGTAATGGCTTTCCCTCACCTGCCCAGTTTTTTGAGCACTCTTGCCCTATCTTGAAAATATTTCTTTCACTTTTCTCTATTATCTATATTTACTTATTTGTGTACATGTTATATTCTCCCAATAGAATGTAAGTTCCTTGAAGGTAGGACTTGTTTCATATTCATGTTGGGTTTTTTTTTGTTGTTTTGATTTTGTTTTTTATCTTTAGCACATAATGTCTTGCACAAAGGAGACACTGAACTAGAATGAATTGAAGTGAACAAGATAGACATTCACTGTGCTGTTTGGTACCCATCCAGAGAATTTTACCTATATGCATATAAGGTGATAAACATTGAGTTTGTTAGAAAATAACTGTTTACTCTCCCAAACCCCACAAATACATCAATAACTGCTTAATATTTCATGTCAATTAATACAATTGTTAGTATCTAATTTCTGAGAAGTGACCTAGAAAAGATAATGGGCAAAGAGTCAGCCCGGGAGTCAAGACAAGATTATAAATCACATACTAGTTGTGTGACTCTAGGTAAATCGCTTAATCTCCCAGTTACCCAAGGTAATTCTTTTGACTGTAAATTGTGGGGATGTGGGAAGAGTTGCCAATCTACATGGGTAGAGGAAGTCTCCTCAGGAATACCATACACGTGTGAAGTCAGAGTTCTGGTCTAAACCAAATGTACTCCTTCTCCTCTTCCACCATTCAATATATAAAGCACCTGCTATGGAAGATTATCTCAATGCTTTTACCTCCACTCCTACATCAAGGGCTGGAACCCAAACCTTGCAGAAAGACCTTATCCAACTTAGACTTAAAATCTGCTGAGCTCATATCCAAACAATAATCTGAATTTTAAAAAGCAAGCTCAGGAGTACGGTGTGGGGTATTTATCTTTGTAGAATTCAAAGCATGGAGTCTTATGTTGGACTAAAATCTCCCAAACTAACTAGGGCACTTTAAGGAAAATTTTCATAAATGCAAATGTAAAGTGACTTAAACTGGCCTGGAAGTACATAGATTTCATAAGGACAAAATTCTCTATTTCAGCGTTGGAAGAGATATGCCTGTATGGATATTGCAATGTAATTGAAACTGTATTTTTCATTAAGTTTTTTTTTTTTAATGTATGAATGTTCCCAGGTTTGTTATGTGTTATCATCTCCACTCTCCACCCCCCACATTGTTTGTGATTGTTGTCTTCACCACTGATCCTATCAAAGAAAGTGTGTGGATGCCTCCCACTTGATCCATCTCCACCATTAAATTAAAACATTTGTTAATGTGTGATTATGAAAGAAAACAAGAAGTAGCATTTTGCAATAATAGCTAATGGATTAGAATAGCATTTAATATTTTCCTCCTGGCAGACATAACATTTTATAGGTTGCCTTTAAAATAGAAAATATTTTATATATGCAGCAATTCCAATCAGCTACTTCTGAGTCAATTGGAGGCTAAGTTAGATAGTTCGAGCTACTTTATCCATGTTCTCAACTTGCCAGTGTATTTAAAGTTCTTTGAGATCTTTTTTAATATTACATAAATATTTTAAAGTAGGCACAAGAACCCACAGGAAGGAAGAGCACTCCAGTGTTGCATAGATACATGTCTCTTTACGTATATACAGGAACATGAGCTTCTCTGTGTGTTCATATGATCCTAAACCTAGGAGAAGGAATAGTTTAAGCCCATTTGTTACCTGAATTGTTTTCTGCTGTTTTAAAACATTTTAATTTATAATCAGACAAGAAGAACAGATGTAAGAGTTGTAATTTAATCATTTTATTGCTATCTTTGTATATTTTGAAGAATTAGGTATTGTACTCATGGGAAGTCGTATTTTATGCCTAGTTGGAAAAATGAATAATGTAATAATATGCAAAATGTAAAGTTTTAGAACTTCACTACTGAGTAAGGCATATAAACTAATGATCTAGTTAAGGTCCCCTGTGCACCATAATAAATATGGACTAAATTTGTCATTATAGCTTTAGACAGAGGTTTCAGGCAACAGATTTAATTAAATCCTTTTTTAATATTCATACTTCTAAACTGCATAATTCCTTTCTACTGTAAAACTGAGTGCCATATTAAAACAAACAAAAACGGCAGATTACTAAATGGATATTAGTGTGAAGTCAATAAGCATTTAATTCTGAAGAGAACACTATGAGGAGAGCGTAAGCTTTGGTGGAGCTCAAGAGGTCTCTGCTCAGTTGTAGGAGCTCATACGCAGGAGCCGCACCTTGTTTCTGTGCTGGCTTTCATAAAGGAGGTTAATGAGTTATTTATGGAACTGGTAAAGGACACAGGGGCAAAACAAGGAGGTCTTTTGTTAGCCATTAAGTAGAGCAGTGATTATTGAAAAGTATAATTTGGTCTCCATGACAAATAAGCACTTGGCTGTGTTGAGGTGGTCTAACCCTTTTCGGTAATGCTTCAGTGTCTGAGTACTGGTGATGGTTAGTGTTTGTATGCCATTCCTTGCTTGATATCCTTTTTGTACTCTCTTGTGGCATTATTTCCTCCTTTTAGGTCTACCTTATATATATCATTAAACAGCTAAGGGTGGCACTCTTTCCTTTCTCTTGGAGAAACAGTCTTACTCTAAATGTATTTCTAGGAACTTTCCCTTCTGTAAAATCATGGATGTGTCCTTAAAAGACTTGCATTCAAATCCAACCTTTGCTACTCACTACCTGTGTGACCTTGGGAGACATCATTTAATTTCCTTGAGCCTCTATCTCCTCATTTTAAAAATACAGTGGTGTTGGGCTAGATAATCCCTAAATTCCTTTCTAGCTCTAAATCCTATTATCCTATTATTATAGCTAATTCCTTATAATAAAAGTAAGACTTATTATTAGAGCTAAATCTTATGTCTTGGAGAGAATAGTTTAAATGATGCCATTTGCTGACTTTTGTCCATTATGTTTAAGATGCCTGTTTTAATTCCACAATTCACTTATGAATTCATTTTTTTGGAAAATATTTATCAAGTTCTTACTATGTCAGGGCACAATCCTAAGACCTTACCTTAGCATGAGGCCAGTGCCCAGTGAAATAGATGAGTTAGCCTCCATGTCGTTTCCCTAAAACAGAATATTAAGTTTCCTGAGGGCACAGTTTCATTTTTGTCTTTGTATCCTTGGTACCTTTGTCCAATAACTGGTACTTAATGCTTAATTGATTGTTTTTTATTGACAGATTTGCAACTTCTAAAATAACTGATGAATTTCCTTCCATTTTCTTATTTCTGTATGCCCACATTTTTCCACTTCCTCCATTGTACTTTAAGTAGCAGTGAATCCATAGTCATTGCAGAACCAGAAGAAGTCTTTCTGATAGACCCTTATACATGGTAGGCACTTAGTAAATGTTTGTTAAATGAAACTAAATAGAATTACCTATAAGAAAACCAAGGTCTGGAAAAGAGAAACTACTTGTCCAAGGTTAAATAAACAATACATAGAGGTAGGACTGGAATCTAAGCAAAGTAGTCATCTTAGTCTTTGTAGTTTGCAAATGGATTTTTGAAACTTAAAATTTATCTAGCAACATGAGAGTAATCCAAAAGAAAAGACAAAGCAGACAAGAGGAAAGCAGGGGGAAAAAAAAGAAAGTTCTGAAAGTGAACTAATCATGTTTATATTTTAAAGAAATATTTTTATGGTCACCTGAGAGCTTTAATTGAAAAAGAGATCCTCAATATTTATCTCCTTTTAATACTTCAATTTGTTTTTAAATTCTCATGTTAACCCCGTGTTCCTTTAGGTAGCAAAATATTATTTGTCCACTCTAAAATCTTTAAATAAATTAAAGCAGGGTATTCGGTATTCAATAGTATTAGATTTTTGAGAATCATGTCACAAGTGTGAGCTATAAAATGTGGTTTTATTTTGAAAATATCATTCTGTCTTCTGTCACCCATGGATTTTTAATTATTGGAAACTCTTATTTACAAAAAAAAAAAACACTCAGAACCAACAATCACAACAACACAACAACAACAAAAGCCTAAGGAGTAGTTTTTGGTGGTCCTAAAGAAATTTTAATTTATTTTGGTTTTATATTACCTGGATCCCCTAAAATGCCATCTTTTATTCTATCTCAGAAAGAGAAAGTCCCTGATAACAAAGATTGTTTTGAGGAAGAAAGAGGGGGGAAAACTCAGTAAAACCAATCAACGCATTTAAAAAAATTATGATTTGGGGGCAAAATACAACTAGCTCAGGTTATCTTGACAATCTGTCTCTAAACTACCTTTCCTGATTTATTGCACATTAATCCCTTCATGCAACTTGGGTTCTAACCAAATCGACCTATTTCTTGCCCCCCCACCCCACCCCCATTCCATCTCTGTGTCTTTGCTTACATTTTCTTCTCATCTCTGCCTCTCATACTTTCTGGCTCCCTTCAAAGTATAGCTCATCACCCTAGATGTTAGAACTCTAATCATGTATATGTTTGCCCATGTGTGTGTTGTATTCACACATATAATACCGACAGAATATAAGCTCTTTGAGAATAGTTACCATTTTCATTTGGGGTCTGTATTCTTAGCATTATATACAGTTCCTTGGACATAGTTGTGCTGAATTTGATTGGAATGGGTTATTGAACTGGTTTGATAGGATTGAACATCATAGCTGGAACAGAAGGTTTGTATTGGGGAATAATAGAAGATAAGTATTATTTGATCCCAGAACTGCCCCTCGCCCAAACTTTCTCTGGCATCACTAGCTGAACTCTGAACAATGATGCTTATGCCACCATATTCTCATGGCATGGATCTATTACCATGGAAGCAGACAATCCACTCTGATTTATGTTATGAAACAGGCTCCCAGTCGATAATACGGTCCTAGAGTCAGGAGAAATAGATTCATTTTCATTTTCTAGGATGAGCTTTGAAGTTGTTGAGGAAGGATAATTAGTTTCCCTCTTCAAAGTATTTTCTCACATCATTTTCCTGGAAACTACAATTGGGCAGTGCCCCAGGTTGGCAAATCCAGCCATAGCCTGATGAATACAATTCTGAATGCTGTCCTTGAGTCTGTGCAGAGTCTCCATGGCTCAGAATATAATTTTGCTCAATTAATAGTCATGAATTTGGAGAGAAAACTTTTTTTTGGTTTCTTCGACTTTCAAAATCCAGATTGGAAAAAGATGGACCAAGAATTCTTTTGGCGAAAAGCAAAAAGGAACTTTGGAGGCCACATGCAATTTACACTTTCTCCCTGAAGGCATATAAGGCTTTTATGAGGATTCCTGATTGAGAAAAAAAAGACATCCTGAGACACCAATTTGGAGTCTATTGAGCATTGAGTCAGAACAAGGGGAGGTGTAGTCCTAGATGCCCAACTTTAGGAAACTCAACTGTGTATTTAGTTTTGTCTTTTGTTAAAATAATGAAACTGAAATCATGCAGGTTCTAAGACTTTATACTGTGTTTGCAAACACTACTTTTTGGTTTGGGCATAAATCGCATTCCTGCCTGGGAAATTCATGTTCAAACTGTCTGTCCCCCTTTAACTCTTGTGAATATTCCAGTCACTTTTTATAGCTGTTATTATTTTGTCTAGACCTATGATTTCATTAGTGCAGAGAGCTCCCAATAAAGAAATTCTCTCTTCTAACACAGATCAGCAACCACTATGCATTTTATAACCTTAGAGAGCATGATTAACCCTGGGCCACATAGCCACTATGTTTCTAAGCAAAACCTTGCCCCAGAACTCTTTGACTCTAAGGGTACTTCCATCCTGTGCTGAAAATAATAAAAATAATTTAAAATAAGGCCAGATAATCTTTTGTAGATCAGGATCATGATGGAAAATTCCAGAAAGCTTAACACAGTGAAGAATGAATTATCTTTCTTGGAGAAGGTCTTAATTTGCCCAAGGTTACATAGTTCATCTGGGTCAAAGGTAAGATTTGAACTCAGATCTTCTTGACTCAGAGGCTGGTTTGCTATTATTCTATAATTCATCTTACTATTATTATTATTTCCTATACTTCAATACCTCAAAAATCTGTGAATCTCTCTTAGACTTTAAGGAGTCAAGATAGTTGAAAAATTCCATCACTTGTAGACAAACTTGTGATGAGCCTCTTAAAACATAGGGAGGCTGCATTTTTTCCCTCTTTCCAAATATAGAGCCCTGTCCACTGTGTGCACCATTGAATACCATACTCAGAGACTTTCCAGCCTATTACCAACTGCCAGAACTAACAATCTGATTTTATACCCTGTTAGAAGCCAAGGTCATACATCCATGCCCTGCTAAGGTATCAGGGCGATACTGACTAGCTTGGCAACTTTGGGCAAATCACAACCTCTCTGGAATTCAGTTTTTTAATCTATAAAATGAGAGAGTTGGACCCAGTAGCCTTTAAGATCCTTCCCAGCACTAAATCTCAAATCCTATGGACCCACATATAGAGTACCCTAAGATATACAGAATGTTTTTGTTGCAACAATTTTATAAGGTACGTTTGGTACAATATCATTCTTCCTATTTTACAGATGAAGAAACTAAATCTCAGAGAGGCAAGAGACTATTGAAGGAGTAATCTATGACTAACTTGTTGATGCCTATAAAAACCTCCTGAGCTAAACAGTATTCTTAATGTGGCATGGTTGGCATTCCATATATTCTTTTCAATCGCCTAATTCCTTGTATCCTAAGTTAGAGCTAGAAGGAACATCAGTTGCCATCTAGTCTATTCCTGCCATTTTGCATATGAGGAATTTGCATTACAGGGAAGTTATTTGTTTTCACATAAGCAGTAAGTGATAAAACTATGAATTCACTTTGAATCCCTTTAATTGTGATTAAAAGAAACATGGATAGAAGAATCCACAAATGGAAGCCCACTCACTAGAGGTCTAATAGCAAGGAATGGATGATCAATTGTTAAGTATCTTAAGAGGAGGTTCTATCCAGTTCAGTCCTTGTTAGACCAGATGGCATTTCAGATTACATGGGTCTTTGAAATTTCTTTAAAAGATTCCTTAATGAGACTTAGGTGTAGTTGGTGGCACAATGGATAGAGTGCTGTGCTTGGAGTCAGGAAGACCTGAGTTCAAACCTGACCTCAGACACTTACTAGTTGCCTGACCTTGGGCAAATCACTTCACCCAGTTTGCCTCAGTTTCCTGATCTGCAAAATGATCTGGAGAAGGAAATTGCAAACCACTCCAGAATCTCTGCCAACAAAACTGCAAATGAGCCCACAAAGAGTCAGGCAAGACTGAAAATGACTAAACAATAATACACAAAGAGACTTACCTTACGTGAATGGTGTCAGACTTTACAGATCTGGTCTTGGAACTATTTCTGCTACCTTTCACTTAACTGAAATTAATTTGTATCTTTTACTTTATCAAAAGATACATTGCAAACATTTTTAATATATTTTTTCTATCCCAAGATTATACAAACTTGATCTCAGCTACCATGGATGGTTGAAGAGGTTGAAGAACCAAAGTTAAGAAGGAGATGTTTATAAATGCCATTTTGAATAGACTGAAATAAGATCATGAGATTTAGAGATCATCTAAGCTATGTTACATTAGTGACAAGATTTAGCTCTAGAAAAATCAAATGGTTTGCTCAGGCATCTACTAGGTAAGAAATAGCAGATCTGGGATTCAAATCCTATTCCCCTCTTTCCAATTAGATTTCCCTTTTCCATTATATTCTACTGGCATCATCATTCATATTCATATTATGCTTGAAGGCTGAAAGTGGATTTCCCTCTACCAATTATGTGAAATGGGAAATATAGATATTAATAATTCCATTTGGAAGATAATACAACTGAGGCCCAGAGAAGTTAATTGATTTGCCCATGGTCATATCACTAGTCAGTTTCAGAGATTGATCACTAAGACCAATGGTCCCAAGGTAGAGATGATTTTATCCTTGGTCCTGCCAAGTAGAGTTGAAAGTTGGTGAAAGACACTGCTACTTATAATATATAGTGTTGTTCTAGAGTATAGAACCAAAAATACACTTCTATCTTTATATATGGAGCAGAAATTAAAAAAAAACAAAGGTTTATCTATCTAAGGAAAGAAACTGGGCCTCTGAAAAATTCAAATTGAGAGTTTGCAAGAGCTGTCATGAAAAAATGAGTCTTCCAAAGCAAGACTGAAAGTGAGAAGAATCCTCAAAGGTCCCCTATTCCTATTCCAACTCCATTTTAAAGAGGAAGAAACTAAGGCTTATAAGGTTTACATGGTTTGTTTGTAATTACAAAGGCAGTAAAATGGCTGAAATTCAAACCCCAATGCTCTTATTTTAAGGCAAGCATTATTCCCACTATCTCCAACAATCTCAATGAGAATTATTGCAGGTTGGACCCCATCCTAATGAGACCCCAATTCAGCTATTATGTTCAAAGCAAGCCCTGTTAAACAACTAGATGGGGACTCAATTTTGAGTCAGCCAACAAGCATTTATTTAGCATTTACTATGTGCAGGACACATGCAAAAAAAACACAAAAAGGCAGTCCCTGCCCTCAAGGAGCTCACAGTTTAAGAAGTAAGTTAAAGGTAAAGAAATGTTACTCCAAATTATAGTTTCTTTTTATTTTCCCAAGCTTCTACAGAGAAATAAGGCATAAAATTTCTTAAAGAGAGAGATTACATTGATTTAGGCATACATTTGTGAATTATCATATGTGATTGAGCCAAAAGGAAATTGGTTTGCAGGTCCCCAAAGCATCAAAAACAGTCTTTCTTTTTAGTTTGGGAGATTTTTCCATTTTCATATATTTGTCCAGGTTCTTCTTTGGTGACACCCAACATGAATCATTTTTTAAATGTTGCCCAGCAATACAGTGTCTTATCTTTTGGAAGTTTATATTAATTCCAACTCTCTGTTGAAGTATCTTGACCTAGGTGCTAAATTCTTATCATTGGCTAGCTCTCTAACCTTTGGGAAAACATTATTTGTCCTTTTGAAGCTCTAATTTGCATCTTTGGTAAGGAAATAGAAGTATGTAAACTTTTCTAGTGACCAGTTAATAATAGTCCCACCAAAACTTTTCTGTGCATTTTTCATAAATAATGGAAATAAATACAGGACATGATTAATTTCCAGAATTTGATAAATTGAGAGTTTAGAGACCACTGGATAGATTTTGACAGGGGACTTCTGCTTTTATTTCTCACTAAAGGCAGCCATCAGCTCTCTGTAGTTTAGGGAAAGGTTTGTGGCTTCTGGCTTATTCTCTTTTCTTTTTCACCCCAGAACATATTTGTACATTATTGCAGGATCCTGTCTTACTCGATAAAGGTAACTGGATTCCTCCTCCCCATCCCAAAAAAAAAAAGGAAGTGCAACTGATGAAAGTAAAGTAAGGGGGCATATTCTCTTCTCACTGAGCTCTGTAGCATTAACATTAATGGGAGTTATGAGTGCATCAAGAAGAAAGTATATCCCTAAGATGTAAGGGCTCCAGCCAGTTGAAATTAGCCTTTGTGGGTCTCCTGTGTGCTGCAGTACCGAGGGCTAATTCTTATTCCTTTTCATCTTTTGCCTTTCTTCACTGGGCACTGACTGGATCATTAAGCATTCTGTTCCTCCCCTTCTGGAGAGCACAGGCTCCCATCCTGCCTGGCCCAATCAGAGGCTGGAGAGTAGAGTGTCTCCCAGTTGTCCTAATGTAGGACCAAGAAAGTACTGGGGGCAGGGGTGTTGGTTTTCTCTCTTTCCTGGCTTATGGGATAGTTGTGAACTGTGGGAGACCTTTAAATGGATCTCAGTTCAACTGAGACCCTATTGGTCCTTCTTGAAGCTTTTCCTTTTCCATCACACATCTTATGGATGAAGTCATGAGTGTCTCTCCCTAACTAGCTACAAGAACAAGTATCTGTCATCCCACAAGGGGAAAAAAAGAATCCAAAATATACCAGAAGTTGAAGAAAACAAGTCTATAAGTAAGGAGGGAAATTAAAAACATAGGCTCATTTTGAAAAATCAACTTTGGATTTTTCTTAGCAGTGTCCAATACTGAGTTTCTTCTACAGGCAGTCACAGAATGTTTGGCTTGCTTGGTTCTAGCTTTCATGGTACTTTCAGCTCATTGCTTTCATTCATATGAATTTCTATTTATTGTGCCCTGAATTCATTGGCAAATTTCCTTCAATTGTGCTTACAGGCTCTGACCCTTAACAGTTGTTCCCTTGACTTCTCTTGGATTCAGTTGTCACATCTATTAAAAGAAAGGGTTACAGTAGATGACTCTGAGGTCCCTTCCAGCTCTAAATCTATGGTTCTACAAAGATAATTTCTTTTCATTCTTTTGTAATTTAGAGGCGAGGCGATACATCTTGCCAAATCCCATTGCTGAAAGATCTCAATGGACCAGCTTCTTGTATAGCTAAAAACAGTGCTCAAATTTTCCTTCATCCTATGAATAAAAAACCTCATGCTGATATTTGAGGGAGAAAGAGGAGCTTCAGATGAAAATATGCATTCCCTGTCCCACACCTGCCTTTTCAATGAGGGTAATGGGGACCATGTGGACCAAAAAGAAATATTACTTTCTATATTCTCTAACTTGTCCTTCTAACATTGTTTAGAAAAACTGAAATTTGGACTTTCAGAAAAGTCTGATCCTAAGCCAAGACAAATGTTTCTTCTCCTCTTCTGATAAGCAGTGGGCTAACAGCATTGAATCTGAACAAAATGTTTCCCCAAACATCTATCCTTGGTTGGTGATATAAATTTTAGTGTAATTTTCAGGTAAACCACTCTTCAGAAAGACAAAAATGAAGGATGTTAAAGGACCATCTCTTAACTCTCATGCCATGAATTATGAACCACATATGCCTTCATTATGTAGCTTGCTGTCGCCATGAGTGACATATATCCCAAAACTGAACCCTTTAAATACAGCAAACAAACAATTTGTGAACAAGCACATTTGAAGAGAAAGGCAATCAACTTTTTAAGGTCATTCATGGGTCTTTTCACCCCTCTTTAACTGGTATTGTAGCACTGCATTTTGCCTTAGTAGACTGAAAGAGTTAAAATCATACCCTAAGTATCCTGTTACTACTAGGAAAGCTATTTCAATGATAGGAAGATTGTGGACTGAAAAATCCACATTAGAACCAGTCAAGGAGAAGTTGTTTGTTTTTTCCTTAATTCAGGTACATAGCATAACACATTCAATATCTAGATATTATGCACATATGACAGGAAAGAACCCTAAAGCTAAAAGGACGAGATGAATGCTCAAGGGAGAATTCTAGAGGCAAACTTCGCTCCCCCTCCTCTCTCTCTCTCTCTCTCTCTCTCTCTCTCTCTCTCTCTCTCTCAATCTACCTTTCTCTGTCTAGCTCTTCTTTTCTGTTTCTGTCTTTCTCTTTTTCTGTCTGTTTCTGTCTGTATCTCTCTGTGTCCTTCTGTCCCTCTGGCCATGTCTCTCTGCCTCTGCCTCTGTGTCCTTGCTTCTCTGTCTTTCTCTGTTTCTCTCTGTGTCTCAGTTTCACTGTCTCTCTGGCCTTCTCAGGCTCTCTCTTTGTCTCTATCTCAGTCTCTGTTACTCTGTTTGTCTTCTTCTCTTCTCCTGTCCTCTTCCTTCCCTGCCACCTTCTTTTTCTCTGTCTCTCTCTGCCTTTGTCTCTCTGTCTCTCTCTCTCTGTGTCTCTCTCTGTCTCTCTCTCTCTCTGTCTCTCTGTCTCTCTCTCTCTCTCTGTCTCTGTCTCTGTCTCTCTGTCTCTGTCTCTGTCTCTCTCTCTCCATCTGTCTGCCTTTCTCTGGTTCTCTTTATAACTATTATATGCATATATGTATATATATATATATACATATATATATATATATATATTGACAGGGAGGGTTTTATGCCCAGATCTTGCAAGCTTTCCCAATTATGATAACTCCAATGCTACTGATGCCTTTAGGAGAAACTATCTTCCTTAAAATATGACTCATTTTCCTGTAATGTTTTTCAACCATCCATCCACACTGGTTGTCCATTAAAATAAATCTTGCATTTTTCATGCTGAAGATGCTTAATTTTTGCTTTTTAGGGGGAAAAAAGCTTCACTGATGCTTTAATGTCTGGGTTAAATGGCCACATTGTATTACTCTGTAATGATAAATGAGATGATTATTTTACATTTTATGAAAATATATTTAAATTAGTTCATTTAGCCTAATGCAATCTATAAAAATAAACTTTAAGAGAGATGAAATCAATTAAAAATAAATGAAATCATACCTTTAAAAAATTAATGTTGAGTTATTGAGTGAAATTAATTTAATTACCCTGACTGAAATGTGTGGCCAGGCAGCCCGAGCCCTGTGACCTCTCCAGGGAAAATGGCTTTGCACAGCTAGGAGAAAGCTTTAACTGAGCTCCCTTTTGCCATGACAGTCCTTTTTCACTCTGAACTTCCCTAGAATTCATACATGACTATTTCAGAACCTCCTCCCATGGTCACCAACCACTAATTTCTCTACTATTGTGTGCTAGGTTATAGAATGGGGCATCTATTATGTTGCCGGTGTAGATTGGCCAAAAGACACCTACTGGCCATGGTGAGGAAAATAAAAAGCTCCTTGTTACATCTGAAGAACAGAGATGCCCTGCTACTTAACTGATCTATTCCCATGCACTGACGTTTACATTCAAAAGTGATTGAACAAATCCAACTGAGTGGCTTCTTTATCACTCCTTACCCTCTGCTGTTACCTCTTCCCCTAAACCTGTTGTCTTTTCTACCCACCACTGGCACAGACAATGTTTTCACCTTTTCCAATTAGATCAACTTCCAAGCAGATGTTTTGTGGCAAAATTACAAAGCAGCTATGTCACATTTTTAATTAATCAAACTCTCCCTTGGAGGGATTTTAGTTTGTCTGTTTTTAAAAGATATCGGCGTTTAAAAATATTTTTAAAGATCTCCTAGTTTGTTTGCTATGTGTGGGTTCAAAGTGAAAAATACTTTTTTAAGTGTGGCATCTTATTTAGGGACAAGTTTTACATTTATAGGAAAGCAATTAAAAGCAAGAACTCTCTGCCAACAGAACAAAAATCTATGTTTTGCAAGCTTTCTTTTTGTTATTTATGGCATTGTATTCTTTCTCCCAGGTTGGAGAACCCTTCCTAGCTAAGTTGAAGAGAGCAGCCAAATGAAATAGCACAAGGACATTTGAAATAACTAATTCTTTTTGCCATTTTTCTTTGGCTTTTAATGTATTGTGGAACAATTGGGATGGAAAATTTCAGTATACCCAGAGAAATTATATTCTTCTCCTTCAAGAGGGAGAGAGCAAATGGAGGAGAGGGGTAAATATAGTTCTTTCATAGTGCTTTATAATGATTGGGTAGTTTTGCAAGGAAAAATGAAGAATTAAGAAACATGAACTTCCCACACTCCCTAGCTCTAAGATCATGACAACTCACTTTCTCTATCTGAGCCTCTGTTTCTTTATGTGCAAAATGGACATCTCATAAAGTTGTTGTGAGACTGCGATAATATATTGTTTTAAAAGTGCTTTGCAGATGTCAAAAGGCCACATGAATGTCCATATTTCCCTAAGTAGAATGGATGCATTTCTAGGAAAATCTTTCCTTCCTTCCTTCCTTCCTTCCTTCCTTCCTTCCTTCCTTCCTTCCTTCCTTCCTTCCTTCCTTCCTCTTTCTTTCTTTCTTTCTTTCTTCTTTCTTTCTTTCTTTCTTTCTTTCTTTCTTTCTTTCTTTCTTTGGTCTCTGTCTCTCTCTCTCTCTCTCATTGTCTCTCTCCTGTTCTCCATTTCTTTAGAAATCTTTTTATTCCAATCACACTGGTACTGTACCCTGTATAGGGAAATAGAGCATGGTCTTATGATTTCACCTATATGAGGAAATTCCAGGGGAAGCAGATATCTCTACCAATGCAGACCAACATCTTTTCTGTAACTTAGAGCCTTAGAGAGTAACCTAGAGTACTGAGTATTTTGCTGGCTCTAAGGTAAGTTTTCTCTATTCTGCTCCTTGCTGCCTCTCTGTAAGCACATAGTACATGTTTAATAAATATCTGTTGATTTGAACTGGCTTTGCTTTGCCCAAAGATGCACCAAAAGTTGGTATGTAGCATAGATGTGTTGTATCCTTGTTCTCTCTTTAACTTTTCTTTAAAATTACAGAGTTAGGTAACAGGAATGTTAAATTAAAACAAGCATCTAATCTGGTATTGAATGATGTTTGGGGCTTTGTTATGGGGTCAGTGTACGGCGAGGGTAAAAGTTTTGTCAGCCCCAGGACTACTTTAAACTACCTTGTCAGTTTAGGAATGATGGACACATTCTCCTGGGAAAAGCAAAGATTTTAACAAGGCAGAAAAATGAAGCATTTCTCACAGCAATGGCAAACAGAGGCAAACATATTTGTTCATTGATGGAAATGACGGGCCAATTGTAAGCAAGATGCTTTATGGAGGCATTAAAATGAACTATGCCAAATTTTCATTGCTTTATTTTTAAAATAAAACTCTACAAAGCAATGGTAGTAGGCAGGCTATGGAGTACAATGGAATATGCTCTGGCTTTTTAGTCAGAAGATCTGGGTTCCAGTGCCAGCATTGCTGTTTTCTATCCTGATGATTTGGGACTGGAAAGCCTCTAAGGTTCTAGAGCTAATCCTAATGAGTTTCTTGTTCTGTCATTTCAGTTGTGTCCAACAGTCTGATGAAGTCTATGACTCTCTTCTTTGAATAATATCTATTATTGAGTAAAATGAAATACAAAGTTTTACAAGGAAAAGTCAAGTTCTGGGAAGCCAATTATATTAAAATATAATTTGCATTGAATGATTATTGTGAATTTATTAATTGAATTTGAATGTTTAAATTTATCATTGAATTTATAAGTTAAATTTATATTAAATTTATAATGAAATATAAATTTAAGATTCATCAATTATTTTTAAAACAAACTTATGATCCCTCCATTAAAAAAAAAACCCAGATGCATCTATTTCCTGCCAGTTGACTAGAAATCCTTAGGAAAATATCCTGACTATGCAAAGAGGAACATGGCCAGGGCCCACATCTCCAACTTTGATCCATCATGCAACCCATGGTAAAGCAATCCACATCACAAGCCACAATCAACTTTTAAGCATCCATTAACTTTACTGTTAGCTGCCTTAAAGCAGGACCATCCCTGAAGATGTTTAAAGGAAATCCCTATTATTTTGGGTGTGTTAGAAGCACTGTTAGGGCCTCATGGATATCTTGATTTGAAATTAAGATAGATCTCAACTTTGCCAATGATTGTTGGAGTTCTGTGAGCAGGAACATCAAGTTCCTTAAGCTGCTCTAGTACCAAAGAATTCATTGATAGTGTTCTATCCCCAAGCCAAAGAATGAATGAAAAAAACCTTTATTAAGTCCATACAATTATACCAACCACTACACCTAAGAATCAACTGTTCATGAAATATGAGGATTTCATGGACTTTTTTTTTAAAAGGGAGACCTAAATATTCTTGCCAGCTAAACTCCAAAATAATGTGCTAGCGACCTTATCTAGTTTGCAGGTCACACACCCCACCTCCAAACAGGCATATTTCTTATTAGGGCTCTTATTGGAGATTTTATGTGAATCCCTGTGTGGAAATTTGCAGATACTTCATGCATCGTCCATGTTCTAGTCAGATCTTTTGCCATTTTTTTTTTTAGAAAAGGTCAACAGTTTGCCTTTCCCAGAGCTCACTGTGAAAAGTAGGTGCTGAATCCCTCTCATCCTACAGAACTTCTGACATTTGAATGGAAGCTAAGAGTCCTATTAGGATTATAATTTTGAGACACATACAGTTTGTTCTAGGTAGGTGAAGCCAACAATTGAAACGTTGTTATTCAATGGTGTCTGATTCTTCATGATCCCATTTGGGGTTTTCTTAGCAAAGATACTACAATCTTTTGCCACTTCCGTCTCCACCTTATTTTATAGCTGAAGAAACTGAGACAAAGGGGATAAAGTGACCAGTTTGATACAGCTAGAAAGTATATAAGGCCACATTTGAACTCAGATCTTTCTGTCTCCTGACCTGGCACTCTAAGTACTGCACCACTTAGGTGTCCGGAGTGAAAAATAACCTACAGACAATACAAAGGTTATGTTTCTTGAAGTATGTAATACCCCAGCAACCTTCAGCATTTTGTTAATGCCGTTAGCAATTCCTCTGGATAGTTTATAGTCACATACTTTGGAAACCTTTGTTTTAGAATCATAGACTCTTAGAAGAAAAAGAAGGATCCTAAAGGTCATTTAGCTCAGTATACTCCCAAATGCAGGAATCACTTCTGCTGTATCTCTAATGAGTGATTGTTCAAACTTTGGACCTTTCCATTGATAGGAAAGGAAAACACTAATTCTCAAAAGAACCCTCTTTTTTAGGGAGAGGTCTAATTATTTTCAAGTTCTTTTTCTTATTTTGTGCAAAAACTTGTAATTTCTATTCACTGGTCCCTAGGACTCTAGTTCTGGAATAAAACATATCCTTCTTCTACATGATATCCCTTCAGATATTTGAAGATAGCTATCATCTTTCTGATGAGTTTCCTCATTTCTAGATCAAACACCCCCTCAGTTCTTCAATTATTCCTAATAAAATTTGTTTTCTTCCATTTATCCTGGCTACCCTTTCTAAATAAGCACCAGTTTGTCAACATCCCTCTTAAAATGTGGAGCTCAGCACTGAATACTGTGTTCACTCATCATCTGCCATGTAGGAAATACAGTGAGACAGTACCTCCTTCTGGAAAAGGGCAATGAAGTAGCACCATGGATAGAGTATTGAGTCTAAAGTCATTAAGACTCATCTTCCTGAGTTCAAATGTGGCTCATACACTTTCTAGCTATGTGATCCTGGGCAAGTCCCCTAACCCTGCTTGCTCCAGTTCTTCATCTGTAAAATAAGCTGGAGTAGGAAATGGCAAAACATGTCAGTATCTTTGCCAAGAAAATCTCAAATGAGGTTATGAAGAGTCAGATATGATAAAAACAACCAAGCAATAACCACAGTCTCCTTCTTAAAACTATAAACCAATAAATTCAGCCTAAGATTGATTATTCCCTATCAAGCAACAGCAACAACAATAATAACAACAATGCATAATGCAACCATATTATCCTGTTAACTCCTGCTAGGCTATTAACTCATTTAAAAAAACTTTTCCCCCTTCCTATTACAAATATTAAATATTTACTAGATTTCACTTTCCATATAAGCCTGTCAGTTTGGTTTTGATTACTGGCACAGTAATCACCAAACTATAATCACCAAGAGTCATCATGGCTTTATCAAGAGCATATCATAGCAAGCTGATCTCCTGCAAAAAGCTTTCTCTTTTTTCTCCCAATATCACCCAATCGCTTTGGCTCTCCCCATTGCCCCTAGTTCCAACCTAGTATCTGCCTTACCTCTCTTCTGTTTTAGTAATCTCCCAGGTCTGGCTTAGGGAAGTGGTCAGAAGACTTAATCTCAATAATAGCTACAGAGAGTTGCCTGCAAAGTTGACAGAGAATTCTAAGATCCATACTACTTGGCAATAAGAAACCCATTAGTGAAAGTGGAAACTAGTCAATATGAGATTTTGTCTACATATTAAGTAGTATTGCCTATAACTTAGAATGATTGTCTCCACTGAAAAGATAGTCAAATTTTCATATGGACATCCAACTAGAAATTGTAGACCTTTCATGTCACATAATGAGTTTATAAGAGTAATACATAGTGTCCAGGGAAGTTAGATGGCACAATAGATTGAATGGCAAGCCTGAAGTTAGGAAGACTTCAAATTTAACTTTAGATGCTTACTAGCTATGTGAATGAGCAAGTCACTTAACCCTGGCTGCCTTTGTTTCCTCATTTGTAAAATGAACTAGAGAAAAAATAAGGCAAATCACTCCAGTATCATTGCCAAAAGAACTCAAATGGGATCATGAAGAATCAGACTGAACTGAACTGTGGAGCCCAGGACTGAATACAGTATTCCACTTTTAATCTGTTCTGCAGAGAATACAGAGAGACTGTATCACCTTCTGGAAAAGGGAAGCGAAATAGCACCATGGACACTGAAATGACTGAACAACAACTAGTCCTGAACTATTGTGCTAACAGTGCCATTGTCATTCACTGTACTAATCAGATTACATCTGGAATGTTGTATTCATTTCTAGGTTCTATGTTTTGAGACCAGTGATAAGCAAGAGAACTTCTAGAAGAGGGTGGTTGGAATGGGAAAAGCCTTCAGATTTTACTGTAGGTGGATTGGTTGAAGGAACTGAAAGAATTTAATCTGGAGAAGAGAAGGTTTAGGGCCTGTGCCATATCTGTCTTCTAGTTTTTGATGGTGGCACCAGATGAAAGAAGGACTAGATGTTGTTTTTAAACTCATGATGATTCTGTCTCTTTGTGCAAACAATTTCATTTTATTAGACAGATGGTAGGATTGGGGTTTAGAGCTAGAATTTATCTTCATATCCAGTCTATTGCATTCATTGTTGAGGAAATTGACACTCAGATGAGTCAAGTAAGAGATTTGTCCAAGACCAGGTCAATAGTAAGTAGAAGAGGCAGCCTTCAATCCCAAAATTCTCTGGCTCTAAACCCAGTATTCTTTCCATTATGCTATATGTGTGCCCAAGTATCAGAATAATCTGATGGCTTTTCAAAAGAAAAAGAAAATCCCACACTTTGTCTCAGTAACTACCTTCTTATAAGTATAAACTATTAATTAACCTATGACATCTAAACATACAAGGTCTTTCAAACATTGATTTTATCCAAATGTCTAGTTCACAAGGTCAGTAATTTAAAGGCATCCTTTTAAAAAAAAAAAGGAATGTCAATGTACAGAATTTCTTGTGGATTCTTAGTCACTGCATCCTATTTCTTTTGGGAGGTAAGGATTAGGGCATAAAAGACCCCAGTGTGGTAGATGTTATGTTAAACTCAGATTTGTACTAGTCAGTATTATTAATTTCAGCAAACAGTGAAAGCGATCGACAGCAGTTAATAGGAATTTCCCTGTCTGAACTTCCTTTTGCTTGAATTTTCCTCTCTTGAGGAGAAATCAGTCAGCCTATTCCATGGCCTTCAATTGTTCTTGTACTCTACTAATTGCAAAACTCCAACTAAAAATAAATACTTTGCCATGAGTCAGTAAATGGAATACATTAATAAAGCTTGAGTGTTTGGCCCTCTTCCAGCCTCTAAAACTTCATCATGTTGCCTGCAATGACGGCTTTGAATTTCTGTTTAGTGTAAAGGAAAATTACCCTATACAGCCTTTAACTCCCAAAGGCATATCCCTAAAAGCCTTATTCGAACTTCTGAGGTGCCTGGACTAGTATTTGAGCTTAGAAAAGCTGTTGGCAAATCCCAGTGAAATTTTCTGACAGATTCATCTTTTAGCCTTTGGGAAAGTGAAGGTGCTGCAGGCAAGATATTTGATTAATGCCACAAAAAAATAGTGTTGCTGGCACAGCTGGTATGTTGGGAGAAAAATTCATCACTAACTCTAAAACTGCCATGTAATTTTCTACCAACAGTTCTTTTCCTTACTTGACAGAAGATTTGCACAGGACAAACTAGCCTGACAGGGGACAAGCCAGCCAGCTGTTGAGGTATCTCTAAACATGACAGATAACTATGTTTTAACTCAGATTAATTCACTTATTACAGGTAGACCTAAATCACTGGTCATTGTCAAATCAGTTGTCACCACCAGCAAATCATGTCAGATTTCTGAACAAAAGTATTTCCAATTTTAAACAGTTGCTCTAACCTCGGTCCTCGCATGCTGAGAGAGTGATTCCAACAAGAGGCACGGGACTCCTTGCCAAGCAAAGCAGCACAATGAATGCCCAGCTCTGATCCAGCAACATCAAAGTCATTTTTTATGGGTCCAGAGGGAGCAGAAGAGGGGAGAGTTCAGATTCTGGGAATGAACAAAATTAGAATCGACGTCTTCCATTTCTTCCCCCATACCTCTCCTACCACTACCTTTTGCCTTCCCTTAATACTCTCTATAAGGTAGTTGTTGCTTTGAGTCCAATCATCAATGGGGGAAAAAGTTTAAAAAACACACATATACACAAATATGCATAAATAGGAATTATAGCAAAATATCAATCCAACATGACTGATTAACAAAGTTTTCTTTCTACAAACTGGCATGAAGTTCAATCTTGCTCATCCTATGGATACTAGGGGAATAGTATAAAATAAATTTATTTGTCTCTTATCTCAAATCTCAAAATACCAGTAACTATTTTACCAAATTGGGACCACAACGGACTCTTATGTGACTGCTCTGAATAAAGGGGTTAAAAAGCAAAACTTAATTTAAGAAAAGTCATATTTTCCTCTGTGGGTCCTCGGGTTAAGATAGAGAACCATTGTTAAGGGAGCATTAGATAAATTTGCTCAAATTCCCTTAGCGTGGTACCAGCTTGTAGAAAGAGGCAAGGTAATGATTCACAAGGAGAAACATTCTATGGAGATCTAGAGTGCAAAATTCATTCACAGAGCACAATTAATTTAATGACATCAGCTCCACTGGGCAGTTTAGAGTAGAGTCAGAAAGACACATCTTCTTGAGTTCAAATACAACCTTAGACGCAAGTCACTTAACCTTGTTTGACTCAGTTTCCTCATCTGTAAATGAGTTGGAGAAGGAAATGGCAAAACAGTCTAAGATCTTTGCAAAGAAAACATCAAATGGGGTTATGAAGGATCAGATAAAACTGAAAAACAACTGAATAACAACTCTACTAACAAGAAATACATCTGTTAAACACACACACTCCTTCATAGGATTTTTTTACTTGTGTTTTTCTTGCTATACATAGTGTATTAAGTACTAATGTCCCTAGTTCTCATTCTTATGCAAGAAAGGAGGTTCTGAAGTTACTAGAGCTGTGATTTTCTCTGGTCCAAAAGATTACTCCATTAAGCTGAGTACAACCAGCAAACAGCAGCTTTGGGCAAGAGCCATGAGGATTGAATACCCCTTTCTCCCATGTTGAGGCTGCCCACAGAGTAGATAAAACAGGTAGAAGAAGAATTCCAAGCTGCTGTTTTAAACTGATGCATTATGCTGCAGCTTTCAGAGATTCAGGTAGGAAGAAAGAAAAGGAGGTAGGAGGGAACTTCTCATGGCAGAGCAGAGTGACTTCAGGATTCTTGTGTTCCTAGGTGATTTTTCCTCTGTGTGTATTCCACTCTGGAATGAGTGTCAATAGAGGAAATCTTAGGTAGAGGGCAGAGCTCTGAGCTGCCAGAGGTCTTGAATTTTGGGAAAAACAACGGGTTAAGAGAAGATTCTTTTCTAAGTTCATTGAGAATTGCAATTTGACAACATTACCTGAGTCCTTCTCTTTTCTCTCAGTGGTTATCTAGTCAAAAGTTGTAGAACTCTAATCATCAAGGATTGCAAGATCCTGGCACCAGAAATCAAACATGACCTTTAGACCTGACCACCTAAATAATCTGAATTTTAATATTTCAACTTTATGCAAAATATCATAAAGTGGAATGGAAATGTGAGAAAGCAAATTTTGAATTCAAACTTGGTGTGGTGGTCAGGAATGAACCATTTCAAAGCAAACTCTTTCTTCTAGTTCCTAATATCCACAATGATATCACCATGCATGCATTCAGTACAAAAATCTTGGAGTCAGCTCTACTGCCTTCCTCCTCCTTATATCTAAACAATTGCCAATTATTATTTTTTTAATTCCTTCAAAAATTCCTTGACTCTGTCACCTCTCTTTTTCTTTCTTTATTACATTTTATTTTTTTTTTCAGTTGCATGTAGAAACAATTTTTGACAATTATTTTCTGACATTTTGTAATTTAAATTCTCCCCCCTTTCTGAGGTGCCATATAGTTGGATACAGGTTATTCCAGTATTTTCATGCAATGTGTATTTCTACATATCCGTACCTTCTTTCCCATTTCTATTGTCATTGTCCTAGATCAGGTCTTTAGTATCTCACATATAGAATATTGCTTTGGCTTCCTCACTAATCTTATTTCCATTCTCTCTACCTTTCAATATCTCATGTAATATTCCTAATACTACTTTAATTATGATGCCCCACTGCCCAGTGACTTCCCATAGACTACCAAAAAATATAAACTCCTTACTCTTGCATTCAAGGCTCTCCACATTCTCCCCCAGACTTATCTCAGACATGTCCTCTATTTAAACGATAACTCAAACTACAATAGTATGTATTAGAGGCAAGACATGAAACTAGGTCTGCTTAGTTTAAGGTGGGATTTCTATTCACTGTTTTATTCTTCTTCCCTTAGTAGACTTTAATCCTAAATGAGTTACATCTTTAATTCACCTTTCAACCACAGTGCCCAACTTATATGATGTCATATATGTAGTTGGTGTCATGAGAGTGAGGGAATTCGGTGCTTATCATTTGTCCTTCTGCTATGGATAAAACTTTAAAAGACTAAAAGGCTATGCATATCATATATTAGTAAAACACAAATGAAAACCAGACTTCTGCTCTGTTACTTTATTTGTCCCACCTTAAAAAATGATAAAGGACAGAAAGAAATGAAAGAATTAATGAATGACTGAAAAATCATTTATTAAGTGCTTACTATGTGCAGGTGATGTGCTAAATGTTGAAGCTATAAATAGAAAAGAGAGACAATCAATACTCTCAAAGAGCTTGCATTGTAATTGAGAGAGACAACACATACAAGGGAGTTTAGCTTCAGCTAAATGAATGGAAAGGTCTGAAAATCCTCAGGTGCCACAGTAGGCTACATGGCAAGGACCAGGGGTAGTTAGGGTACAGTGGCAGGTCAAGTGATGGTGTCCAGGTTTATGGAGGGAATAAGAATGTAGAGTAGATAAGAAAAACTAGAAAAACTTAGAACACAGCAGAGGGATGGATAACGAGCATTGAATTCCCTCTTTACCAGATGCAATTGAACACTGTAGCCTAATGTCCAATAAACACAGGATGCTGATCATTAAGTTTAAGGATTCCCTGTTTGACTAAAACTACAAAAAAAAAAAACTGGAAGGTCAGCTGGGATAAATTAGATTTCTACAAATATTTTACATGATATTCCATACTAAATTCCAAATAGACAACCTAAATAAGAAAGAGTACATAATAAAGAATTATGAGAACATGAAAAGAGGTTCTTTGCATGACTATGACTTGTGGGAGATTCATTAACTAAGAGATATAAATGAGAAAAGAGGAGATGTCCAATTTTGAATACATAAATTGAAATGCTTTTACATGAATAAAATCAACAGCTAGAATTAGAAAAGGAGTTAATTGGGGAAAAATCTGCAGCAAAAATATTTATTTAATATGTCAGATATATAGGGAATCAATATAAATATATAAAACCAATTGAACAAGATATAAGAATAAGAACCAGCTCCCAACAGATAGGGGGTCAAAGGATATAAATAGACAATATTTAAAAGTAGACATTCAAGCTGTCAGCACCCATGTGAAAAAATGTTCCAAATCACCAATAATAAGAGAAATGGAAAAAAACACCTCTGATATTTCATCTTACCTCTGTAAGATTGGGAATATGACAAAAGATGAAAATGGTAAATGTTGAAGGAAATATGGGAAGATAGGTACCCCAGTATGCTGCTGGCGGAGCTTTGAATTGCTCTAACTATTCTGAAAACCAGGGTGGAATTAGTTCAGAAAAACACTATACATACCCCTGGACCCAGTGATACTGATACTAGACATGCACCCTAACAAGGTCAAAAACAGAGGGACAGGATATTATCATATATATGTGTTCCATCCTGGTGTGTGTATATGTAGATAGATATTTAGATAGGTAAATGTATATATACACACAGACATCTCACAAAAAATTTTACTAATAAAAAGCACCAGAAAGAAAGTAGATGCCCATCCATTTGAGTAATAGCTGGATAAATTATTATAAGATAAATGACAAATCTTCATATTTGTCATATTATAAATATATTATATTCTGTCATTTAAAGTCTTCATAATTCAGAGAAATTTGTGAAAATACAGATACATTTTTTCAAAGTAAGTTGAACCAGATAATAATTTATATGCTGACCATGAAAACGTAAAAGAACACCACAATGAAAGACTTTTGAATTCTGATCAATACAGTCACTAATAATGGCCACAAAAATCTGATGGTGAAGGATATCTTCTGACTCTTGGTAAAGAGGTGGTGGACTAGAATCAAGCATTTTTTTAGAGATGGCCAATATATTGATTTGTTTTGCTTAACAATGCTTGTTTTTATAAGGTAGGATTCTGTTGAACAGGTTTGGTGTCAGTGGGTATCATTTGAACATGACAATGGTATATAAAAAAGAAAAGAGTGTCCATTAAACATTTTTTTTAAAAAAAACCCTTTCCTTCCATCTTAGAATCAATACTGTATATTGGTTCTAAGGCAAAAAGACTGGTAAAGGCTAGATAATGGAGGTTAAGTGACTTGCCCAAAATCACACAGCAAGGAAATATCCGAGACCAGATTTGAACCTAGAACTTCCTATCATTAGTCATGGTTCTCAATTTACTGAGCCACCTAGCTGCTTCCTAATGAATAATTTAAAAAGAATAATAACGTAATATTGGAAGCCCTCAAACCTGAACTCACATGATTTCCTTTACTTGTTATGTGTGCTCACAACAAATCCCAAATCCAGTTAGTCATTTTTTTTTATTCAAGTCTGTTTCTGACAACTTTGTACTGTTTATCCTTGAATCTGGGAAATCTATCCAATATACATTTTCTAAACTTTGAGAAGTTATGGGACTTCTCAGCTCCCTCCCTCAGAAGATGACAAAGTTCTCATTAGGTATAAAATCCAAGTTCCCCTCTCATTTCTGAGACCTATCTCTATTTTGGCCATTTTGGCAAAACCTCATTAACTAAGGCATTTCTGTGATCCTGAAAGTAGATTAGAAGAATAGGTTAGCCTATTATTTCCTGGTCCTGAACCTGTTTATAACCTATATGAAATGAGACAAGCCTGCAAATGATTAAAAAAAAAACCCAAAGGTTACCACGATTAGACATGCATGCACACCATTAAGCAGTATTTATTTAATAACTAAATGTGAAATTTGTTTCCCTCGTTCAGTGGAGATGCCATGTGAAGGTAAAATTGGACAACAAGGTTGATGTTTTTTTCTTTTGGGAAGTCCTCCTGCTCGCTGACTTACTCTGATAATGAAATAGAATCAAAGAGATGGCATTTGAAACCAACTCTTGTATGACCAAAAAGGTGTATTATTTGGAAGGTTTTTGATGTGGGTATATTTTACAATTTGACAACTTGGAACTTTGTAAACTGGCAATTGGGTACAGACGAAGGTATCCATTTATCTCATATATGTCTTGTTGAGGCAAAGCTGTCAGAAGAAATCTTATCACATGGTGCCCCATTTGTTTTCTGTAGTGATTTATGATGGTTTTGAAAAGGTCTTGTGATCCCACAGGCTGCCACGATTCTCTGACTTTTCTCTGTCAATAGATCAGATTTTTGACATTTTCTGAGAGCATTCAGAAAAGATTTGATAAATCAGCCTGTGGTGTTTATTTTAATTGATCTGAGGCCCATTCCTTCAAGAATTCATCAAATACAGTGACAGGGCCTGGGTATGCTGTGGTGAAATGAAAGAATTGGGTTGGCCATGCTCCTGTGATGATGATAGAGATATTTTGTTGAAAGTTTATGCTCACAGACGAGAAGATGTCATAACTAATTTAGTGTGTTGTAAATCTCTCGACGCAGATTCTAATTCATAAATCTCATCCATCACATATGATTCATGGAACTATAGACAACCTTTGATGAGAGGGTACTTTTGTGTGTGTTCCAAGTTCTTTACATTTTTCCCCCTCTTCAAACATAAATCACTCTAGAACAACAGAATTCTATTATGAAATTGGAGCTACAAATGCCTTCATCCTTTAGTATCTATTCTTCCCCTCACAAAAGGTAAAGAAAGATCTTTCCTTTTTGAAAGACTTCTGTGGGGGGGGGAGAGTGTACATTTGGGCAACAATTGTCTGGAAAGATCCCTTTTCTAAAAATCAAGCAAGACAATTAAAGTTCATTGCAATCGTTTATTTTGTCTATACTGTTTTGGGACCATGAGGCTGTGCTGAGAAAGCATTTCATCCTCCTCCTCCATCGCCAGGTTTCTAGCATCTTCCCATGAAGAATAAGTATATATTTTTGTATTTAATTTTCTAATATACATGCATGTTGTTCCTTCTCCCTCAACCCAACCCATTGAAAAGTAAGCATTTCAAGAATAAGGACTTTGTCATTGTAGTCTTAGGATTATTCCTAGCATCTCATTTAGCATCTGTCACATAGCATAGTAGGTACTTAATAAATGCTTCAGTAAATCAATGATACCAGTTTTTGTAGAATATATTGACCAATTAAAAAATATGTTTACTCAGGATAGAAATTGAGTCAGTCACATATCAAGAGACCTTGGTACCCCTGAATCAGTAAGAGAACCCAAAGATGTCTAGTACATTGAGAGCATTTCTATAGATATCTTTTATGGAAAGACAAAGAGAATAATAGCAGAGAATAAGAAACTGTGGGTGATCAGCAATAGTGGTAGGAATACCCACACTAATAAAATCATAGCTTCATTGAAGTAGATAGGGTCCCATCACCAATTAAAGAAATCAAAAGAATCATCACATGACTGCTTCGATACTTCCCATATTTCAAGATGTCTTAACCTGAAGTCTACAGCCTCCATAAATTCCAGGAGAGTCAATGAACTTGGATGGAAAAATAAATCATAACTTGGGGATGCTTTGTAGTTTATTTTATTCACTTAAAAACAATATTTTGAGAAGGCTTCACCAGATGGCCAAGTGAGTCCATGACAAAAAAATCAATTAAGAACCTCTGCTATATTTTCATCTCCTCCCATGGATTTCCTTAAGGTTACTTAGCCACACATTTTTAATTCTTTTTATTTAATTTCTTCCAAATTCACAAACAAGTAGACAAATGCCTTCTCCTACAATATATTCTCTAACCCCCCAAAAAAGTCAGAGAACTCTTATTGGACACATCATAAGATTGGACACTAAGATTGGACATCGGACACTAAGAGAGTAGCAAAAAAAGTGGATTCAATAACCAGTCAAACAAAAAATGAATTATGAATTCTATCTGCCTTGTGCTTCAGTGATAATTCTTCACCAGGTTATTTCCCCCCCCCAAAAAACATTATGACTATCACATTATCAATTATACTGTTAATAATTTATTAACTACTTTCCAGAAGCCAAGAACTATATTATATTGTATAAGGGATAGAGAAGGAATATTAGATGTGGAAATTGTCTTCAAAGATGTTATAGGCTATTTGAGGAAGAATAATACTTCAGTCCACCATCTGTGAGGATCTGTGATTTTGTCTCTACAGGTCCTTCCTTTACCTACACAGATTGCAACCATCTGTGACTTTGTAGATCTAGAAGAGTGAGTGACTGTTCCTAAAAAACCCATCCCTGTAGTCAACGTGGTGATAAAGCTTTATTAATTTAGCTAGGCTGGTTCTTAGAGGATAGATCTACCTTATTGTTGAGCCCTTTCAAGTACCGTATACTTGAAACCTTTCCAGTTTGGTTGCACTTGCCAGATCTTAGGGTCCATGGTATAGCCTTGGCAAAACCATGCATTATAAGGCTTTGGGGTAAGACTTTATTGGAGAGCAAGAAAAGTCAATATTGAGATAAATTATGTGATCCAGCCTTAAGTACTACAGCAGGTCAGAGAAAGAATTTGTTTAGTATGGATTGAAGTACTATAATAAGAGAGTATTTTTGTAGGAATATCATTGGATTTAGAATAAGATCAGGACTCACATTTCAGCTCTACCATAAAATACCCATGTCACACTGAGCAAATTGCTTAGCTTCTCTCCCTCTCAGTTTCTTCATCTACAAAATAAAAGTTTGGGTGTGATTTTCTCTAAATCTATTCTCAGCAAAAAGTCTTACTTTTTTAAACCCTTACCTTCCATCTTAGATATACTTAAATAAACAACACTATGTATTCGTTCTAAAGCAGAAGAATGGTAAGGGCTGGGCAATTGCCGTTAAGTAACTCGCTCAGTGTTAAATAGCTAGGAAGGGTTTGAGTTCAAATTTGAACCCAGGACTTCCCATCCCCAAACCTGACTCTCTCCCCCTTGTACCCCCTCGATGTCCCTGAAAATCTTATGCTTTCATTGAGGAAAAAAAGGATATGCGTTTGCTCTCAAAAGGGAGGTAGGCTTTGAGATTATAAAATCAAAATGTTTCAATTAATGTGCTTGTTGCTATTTAGACTTCATTGCTTTTAATATCCTTTCCAAATCAAAAATTGTATGGTTTCACAGAGAAAGTAAGACTTGAAATTATTCTTAAAGATGGGTGGAATTTGAGATTGTAAAATCAAAATGTTTCAAATAATATAGTTGTTCTTGATTAACAGATATGTAGAAATAAAAAAGGGCCATGCACAATAACAGCACTAGCTGGGTTTCAAATTAGAAACTAAGATGGACATGCCTTTTTAATTAGATAACTTTAACATAGAAATCATAAGCAGCCGGTCTTGTTTAATTGCATTAAGTGACAAGGACATCAGGGCAACCGGAGATATAATATAAAATATGGAAATTTATATAATTTAAATATAACATGAATTAAATATAATATAAATAATACAAGGATTTAATATTAATATATAATATAAAAATTTAGGAGATGGAAACTGGACCTGTGATTTCTTTGGTATAGGAAGCTTCCAAGTGAGGAGACTCCCTCTTCCAGGGCAGGTTTTCACCTTTTCTGCAATTCATTGTCTTAGAGAATTTTCTTGAATATTGAGATATTAAGCACTTCCCAGGGTCACATAGCCAGTATAGCAGGGCCCCATATCCATGGAGGATATGTTCCAAAACCAACCAGGGATGGCTGAAACTGTGGATATAAGTGAACACTTGTTCATCCCATATATATGTGAGTGTGTGTGTGTCTCCTTCTCCTCCTCCTCCTCTGCTCAGCATTCCATAGCAGCCTCCCACTCCTATTTTTTTTTTTTAAGTCAAAAAGTGAAAATGAAAAAAATGAAAGCAGAGGAACTGAGTCCTGGAGACCACTCCATGTTACCATGAGCAGGCATCCAGGCATCCATTTCATGATTGACTGAGGATAACTAAAACCACACATACACACACACACACAAAGCCCTCCAGATAAGGAAGGTGTGTATGTGGAAAAAGCCAGACTTGAATCCAGATCCTCCTGATTTCAAGACTAGCTCCCTATGTCACACTGCTTCATAATAGAAAATTTTAATTCTAACAAATAATATCTAATTTCCCTTTACAAAGCTTCTTCCTTGAACAGATAATACATTATAAAATTATTTTAGGATCATAGGATTTTGGAAAGAATCTTAAAGGTCATTTAGTTCAATGGCTACGCACTGACCAATTTATTTTACAAATGATCAACTGCCCCTGTTCTACTTTGCCTCAATGATAAAGCATACACAATGTCTAAAAAGGAGCAACAGGAAGTGGAGATATGCATAACCACACATTAGATAATTAGCCCCTTGAATAATCCAGACCTAACCGCATTAAAACTCTAAGGGAGAAAAAAAGGCAAGAGAGAAAAGGTTGACAGAGTAAACATATTCTTCCCCCGCCTCCCCATATATGGCCTCCCTTGAAATAGTGCAGCATTAGAAATGATGAAACTCCTGACAGGGGAGAGGTCATTTAATCAGATGACACAGTGCAAAATGCCATGTCCCTAATGCAGGGTAATTTGAAATAAACTCCAGCTCAGAACCCATAATGAGGACGTAAGGAAACAAAAAGCCAGAGGTCCTGTGTCCGAATATAAAATAGGTAACTTTTAATGGCTGTGAAGGGCAGAATGACCAATAATGACCAGCTTGAGCCTCAAATGATAGAATAGCAGCCTATTTTCCAAGAGGTCTCTGCTTGGTTGCTTCTCTCCTGACCTGCAAGACCCTAATGGCTTCCATCTTGAAACCCCCCTGGCCATCAATGGAACCCAAAGGCTTAGAATGTTATAGTGTTCTTTTATGACAAATTTAAGTCCTCTTTTGCCCAGGGTGTCAAATAACAAAGGAGAGGAGCATCATTTTTTTAAAAGGCCATCTTTATAAAGAGCTTAAAAGATATATTGAACCTTGAGAAAAGGTAGGTTTTTTTTTTTAATGACCAAGATATTTGTATAATCTTTTAAATACGCTCTATCCATGCCAACATCATGAAGTTTCTAGTGTCTTAATAATTCAAGCTACCATATATGATTTTGTTCCTTATTTGACTGACTGCCAATTTAATCAATTGATAATGAACCTGATGTTTCAGTAGCAAGAAAATTAAAAAGAAGAAGCAAAAGGATGAAACACTCAAATTCTAGGGGAACAGATTTGACAGATCTTTCCACATTGATCCTCCCTCAAAGACACAAATAATTTGAATATGCTTGTAGCATTAATCAAATTTTCAGATCCCACAGAGCCTGCCCAAGTGATGACCCTCGTTATTTACATCCAGATTGTAGCTCAGGAAATGTATTGAATAAGCAAATGTGCTGCATACGGTTATCTTTTCACCAGTAACAAAAACTTTGTCAAATTTTCAAAGGCTTTGATGTCTCAAGCTGTTCCTCTTTCATGGTGGGAAAAAAAAGAGGAATGGAGTAGCTGAGAGCAAGAACTCTAGAACATGGTTCATAAATCAAGAATGTATTGAGCTCCTATTAGATCCCCAGACCTGCATGAGTAGGGTATAAAAGAAATGTGACAAGTTCCTTCCAAAAGCTTAAAATAAAGTGGGTGAAGAGAGGAGTAATACTCTCAAAATAAATAAATAAAAGAGTGTTACAATCATGGTCTCACAGATTTAGAGCTAGGCATCCAATTTATCTCTTTCATTTTATAACAAAGAAACTGAGGCAGACTAGTGAAATGAATTGACCCATATCTCAAGCTTGTATTGGGAAGAGGCTGGATTCAAATTCGGGTCTTCCTGATTCTTTAGGTATAGCACTCAGCTATAGATAGATAGGTAGATAGATAGATATGTATGTAGATATGAGATATATACCTATACACATGTATATATTCATATATATGTATATATGTACATAAATACATACAATCACACACAAACTCATAGCACGAAAATAAAGTTAAATAAAGAAAAATGTTCTCAAAGTAGTTAAATACAGTGTAGTCGGGGAGAGGTAGCTCTAACAGTTAGGAGAAACAATCCTTTTTATTAAAGAACTTACATTCCTGGTCTATATTCAACACCTTTCTGGACTGACAAGACCTTCTAACTGTTGATTGCTAGTAGACTTTACTTTAAGATTGAAAATTAGTAACTGTGTGACCCTGGGCAACTTCCTTAACCCCCATTGCCTAATCCTTACCATTCTGCCTTAGAACCAATACACAGTATTGATTCTAAGATGGAAGGTAAGGGTTTTTGTTAAAAAACAAAAACAAAAAAATGAGAATTCAGTGTCATCTCCAAACCAGGGAAAAACATTGGCATAGGGTTGACTTACATAAGGAAACTTTTAAAATGAAAAAGATTTGGCTGTTTCCCTCAGTTTCCTCATTGGTAATGTGGGGATAATTTAAAAAAAAAAACACCTATCTTTCAGAGTTGTTATTAAGATAAAAGGAGTTAATGTTTATAAAGCACTTTGCAAACTTTAAAGTGTTGTATCAATGCTATCATTATGGCATTTGATCATCTTAGGGAATGGTAGTAACAGAAGGCAAGGAGTCCTTGCTCTGAAAAAAATCAAGAATAGGGTAAAAAGGAAGACTTTAGCAGGGGCAAGGAAGCCACTTTACTAAGGTAGAAGATGGTGAATAGGGGGAAAAGGGGATGCACCCCAGAAGATCCTCATCCAGACAGAAAGTGAATTCCTGCAGGCACCACGCCTTGGACAATGGGAAGAAAAGGATCTAGAAAACTCTAATTATCTCCATAGGTAGGGATCCTTTATTAGTTTCAGATATATTTGCAAACTGAAATGAAGCATTATACCCTATTTGGAGGAGAAGAGCCAAAGTCAGGTACTTAAGGCTTGGCTCATATAGCCAAAGTTAGGATTATAAATTTCATTGGCTCCCTATTTCTTTCAGAATCAAGTATTAATTTTTCTGGGTACCATTTAAAGCCCTTCAACCAAGTGGTTCCAACTTACTCTCCAACCTTATTATATATTACTTACCTCCATGTACTTCTTTGTCCCAGCCAAACCAGCCTTGTTTTTCCTTAAAGCACAATACTCCCTCTATTTCAAGACCTTTGCAATAGCTATGCTTTTTGTCAAGAAAAGGGCAGCTAAATGGCAGTGTGTAGAGTAACAGAACGAGAGTCAGGAAAATTTGAGTTCAAATCAGCCTCAGACAGCTACTAGCTGTGTGATCCTGGACAAGTCACTTAACCTTTTTTGCCTCAGTTTCCTCATCTATAAAATGATCCAGAGAAGGAAATGGTCAACTATTCCAGTATCTTTGCCATGAAAATCTCAAATGAGCTCATGAAGAGTCATACATGACTGAACAACAGCAGAGCCGAGAAAGAAGCTGCTTCTTCTGCCTTTTACAATTGCTAGACTTCAAAGTTCAGTGCAAGGACTGTCTTCTACATGAAGTCTTTTCACATCTGCCTTGGACTTACTTTGAATGCATTTTGTATACATTCCTTCATATGCACACTTATAATCCCTCCTGATAGAACATAAGCTCCTTGAGATCAGGGACCTTTTCATTTTGACTTTTTATCTCCAGTAAAGTGTCTTGTCACATGGTAGGCTTTTAACAAATTCTTATTGATTAATTGATTGAAGAGCCACATAGGGAGAGGTAATGGTTGTCAACCCCTAGTTTCAAGAAGCCAAAAGCATTTCAGAGATACTAAGGTATTTTTTCATCTTAGTACCTCTGGTAAAGTGTTATTTATGTTTTTATCAAACTGAAAATTGATAAGCCAAGAAATTAAAATTGTGGCTACGTAACATCAAAACAATAAGTCCAGTGAAATGACCAATCAAGTCAATGAGCCAATCATTTTAAATGTCTCTTAAAGAGAAATAAAAAGGGAGGGCAGCTAGATGGGTCAAAGTATAGAGAATCAGTTCTAGAGATAGAAGGTTCTGGGCTCAAAATCCAACCTCAGATACTTCCTAGTTGTGTGACACTGGGCAAGTCACTTATTCCCATTTACCTAGTCCTGACTGCTTTTCTGTCTTGGGATCAATTAGCATAGATTCCAAGACTTAAAAGGTAAAGCTTTAAAAAAAGAGAAAGACATAAACAGATTTAAGGTTAATCAAAACATTTGATCATGCATAGCAAAAAAGCAAGTTGTAGTATAGTGAAAATGCACTGAATTTGACGTCAAAAGACAGATTCAAATCAGAGCTTTACCCTTTGCTGTAAGCTGTGTGCTTTCGCATAAATCACTTTACACCTCTCTGCCCCAATTCCTTAATCCATTTTGTTATCATTTTCATTTTATTTGACTCATAATACTTTTTTGGGGTTTTCTGGGCCAAGATGCTGGAGTGTTTTGCCTTTTCTCTTTCTTTATCCAGCTCATTTTATAGATGAAGCAAGAGTGGTAAGGGCTAGGCAATTAAGATTAAGTGACTTGTCCAGGGTCACACACCTAGGAGGTATCTGAGATCAAATTTGAACCCAGGACTTCTCATCTCCAGGACTAGTTTTCTATCCATTGAACCACCTAAGTGCCCCCAGATTAGTGAGTTTCAAGTGCTTTGCCAACCTTTAAATATTATCTAAATGTGGGTTGCTATTGTGAATAAGTACCCAGAGCCTATTCCATATCTGATGCTGCCTGAAATTTGCCTCTCTGACATGGCTGAACCAAATGAAAATGTACCTAGTCTGAGATTCCATGGATTAGCTGAGGTTAGGGGTAAACAGAGAGGAGCTCACTAATGAAATTCTCCTCCTTGCTTGCTTGTGCTTGGTGCCCAACCTGTATCCAGCAGGCTAGGTAACAAAGCAGGTGTTTGGAAAAGCTTTGCCCAAAGGTATCTGGTTCCCGTGATCTGGCATTGCTCCAAAGGCAGACTAGAATGAGCTGTTAGAGATGTTGTCAAGGAGATTGATGGAGTAAGCGATTTTGAAATTTCCTCTGATTAATTATATAGGCGCTATGGTTTTTCACCAAAGGCAATACTCTGAGTTGGGGAACTATCCATTATGACTTTTTGTACTCTCTGGTGTCTTCGCATACTCAGTGTCCTAGGCGAGAGAAAGAAGATGGAGTAGAATGGAGAAATAGAGCCCATTTCCAAAAGAGTTCAGGTTTTAAGGCAGATCAATAAGAATACGAGAATGCACATATTTTGCTTTTTTCTAATGCTCTCTTCCCTATTTTAGTTTTCTGCCCCATTTTATCCCCCTCTAGCCTCTGACTTGCATATATGTGTATATAAGTAGCAATATGTACACTGTGTAAGTATTTATTTATACAATTGCAATTGTCATTCATTTTCTTGGCATTTACTACTTTAATAATAAAAATGGCACTGCTGAGTTCTTTACATATACTTGACCCTCACAAAAGCCTTGGGAGGTAGATGCTATTGTTATTCCTATTTTATCGATAAAGACACTGAACCTTAGTTTCTTCATTTGTAAAAATGAGGGTAATGATATTTTTAGGACTTCCTCACTGAGTTGTCATATGTATTCTTTTCTTTAACCCTTACTTTCTTAGAATCAATAGTATTAGTCCTAAGGCAAAAGAGTGGTAAGGGCTAGGCAATTGGGGTTAAGTGATTTGCTCAGCATTACCCAGCTGGGAAGTGTCTGAGGTCTGATTTGAACCCCCAACCTAAACCTTGAGACCTCTGACTCTTTATGCATTGAGCCATCTAGATGCCCCCGTTAAACACATTCTAAACTTTAAGGACAATTATTGTTATTCATTTTTCTGTTTTTTCTTAATTACATGTAAACACAATTTTTAACATTCATTTAAAATTTTTTGAGTTCCAAATTCTCCCTCTCTCTTCCTCATCTCCCCATCTTTGAAAGATGAGCAATTTCTTATAGATTATACATATACAGTCATGCAAAAATTTCTACATTAGCCATATTCCAAAAGAAAATTCAGACCAAAAAAAAAAGAAAAACCCAAGAACAATGATATTTTTTAAAGTATGCTTTGTTCCCATTAGTTGTTTCTGGAGGTAGATAGCATTTTTCATACAAAGTGTTCATGGAAGATGGTAGAAGAGGATATCCATTATCTTTTGATTTTGAATCCATTGTACCCTACACCCAACTTCATGGCACATTGCCCCAAATGACCTTTTTATACATAAGAGAATAAACCAAGAGGCAGGTACTAAGTTCCTTCCCAGCTTTAATTCTGGGATCCTGAGCCAGAGCAAAAGGTTGACAAATTTGCTCTAGGGTCATGAGGCTAGTATGTGTATAAGGAAGAATTTGAACTCAGAACTTCCTGACTCCAGACCCATAATTCTATCCACTGTGCTATCTTCATCCCATGGAATTTCCCATATTCCTTATGGACTTCTGAACTTTAGTTCTGCCAGGATCACTCAAGGCTCTTTCTTCATGTCATTAAACTGCACCACTTTCACCTGATTCTTATTATTCTTATGTCCTTATCTACTTGGACTCTCCCATCTTTCTCCATATATTTGTTGACTGACTGTTGTTTTCATTTAAACTTTTTCCCATTATATAATCTTTGAAGACTTTAACAATGATGGCTGACCTTCCCTGATACCCTGGCACAGATCCTCCACTTCCTAGGTACTTTGTTTCCTATCTAATTTAATAACCAATTAGTGTGTCACATACCTGTCAATCAATAAATATTAAGTGTCCACTCTCTGCCTGGTGTCTATGCTAAACAGTTAGGGATTTTTTAAAAAAAGCAAAAAACAGTTCTTGCCCTCAAGGAGCTCACAATCAAATGGGAAAATATGACATATTAAAAAAAAAAGCTGAAAGGGGTCAGAGCAGAGCAGTATAAAGTTCTGCATCCTAAAGTATCTTCTCTAGACTCCTTAAATGGAGGATCTTGGAGGAGCTCTCCATGGTCCATCTTTCACCCTCTTAATCAGAAACGGGAAGAGTCTCAAAGGGGCCAGGAGGACTTAGAAGTTAGAGAGTTGATTTGATCTTGCAGGAAGTTGAGTTCTGGAGACAATAGTGAATGCCAAATGAGCAACCAAGTGTTAATCCTCTCCTTTAATAAACTAAAAGATCTCTGTGGAGCTCTTCATTTTCTTCTTCTACCTTGTTCTATCAGAGAATGATCAGTGATGAAAGAGAGACAGTCTGGTACAGAGGGAAGGCTACTGGTTCTCCAGTCAGAGGAACTAGATTTAAATCCTGCCTCTGAAATATCTACCCTGTTCGAATCATTTACCTGACTTGGGGCTCAGTTTCCTCATCTAGAAAATGAGAGGGTTGGTCTAGATAATCTCTTAGTATTCTAGTCAATGCTATCAATACTATAAATTTCAGTGAAAGTAACCACCTACATTGGTAAAGGGAATTTTCTAATCAACGAGTTCACTATATTCATGAAATCACAGTCCAGTTTTCATATATAAGAGATAGTACAGACCCCCCCCCCAAAGTCTGAACTCAGATGGGAATGTTATTTTAATACCATTTCTAATAATAATAAGCAAATCCTTGGCATTTTAACTCTCTGAATCTCAGCTTACTCATCTATATAGTGGGGATAATAATAGCTGACATGCTTACCCAATATGGCTGCCTACTAGGATCCAATGAAGTAATGCACATAAAGTGAAATGTAAATTCCAGCTATTGTTATTCATCTGGTACATTATAGCTCTGTCGAGTTTCAAAGGTCTTAAATGTTTCCTGCACAGTTAAAAATTTACACACTTGACAATTTCCACAGCATAATGTTGATCAATCAAGGAATGATTAGTTCTTAACAGAGGTTAATAATACATATGAGAACTATAATTGTACCAATGAATTCTGACCTTCCATATAAGCCTTTTATGTCCCACATGATTGGTGAATCCCAGACTGGGACTGTTATTTCTTGAGGAGGTTTAGCCATGCTCACTTTATTCCTAACTCAATTTCCTCTCCATACTCCTCTACCTGCTCAGCAGTCTTGCTCCTCTGACCATACTCTCCCCCTCCATTTCCCAGATCCCCTTTCTAGTGTCTTCTCCCATTAGAATGTAAGCTACTTGGGTGTAAGGACCACTGTGTTTTTGATCCCCAGTTCTTAGCACAGTTGCACCAATATAGTAAATGGTTCATGTATGCTGTATTTATCTACTTATTTATCTGTTAGGGATGCACTTTGGATAGTACAACCAAACTGGTATTCCTGAGAAGAACTTATTTTCTTTGGTTTCATCTTTAAAATCAAAATAGTATCCCTAGTTAATGATCATTCTACTTATGATAACAAATGTGATCAGTAATAATCAGTGTTGCAAATAGCATTTGTTAATAATACTAATATAATTTTATGTATCCAACAATTTCCTAGGAACAATTCTCTAAAAATTGATTTCAATATTCAGTTGTTTGTTTGTTTTTTCAGTAGAGTCTTTCTTGGCAGAGATAATGGAGTGTTTTTTCTAGCTTTTCTTTCTAGCTTTTCTAGCTCGTTTTAGAGAGAAGGGAACAGAGGCAAACAGGTTAAGTGACTTGCCCAAGGTCACATAGCACATAAAATAAAATAGATTTTAACTGAGGAAGATGAGTCAGCAATGAATATGCTGTACCACCCAGCTTCCCTAGCCACAACTCATGAGGACATCAAGTTGCTTTTGCAGATTGGGCCAAATTTTATGTTAATCTTGTCAGTAGAGACAAGCTGAAAAAAGATAGAGAGGAAGCAGCTGGGTGGCTCAGAGGATTGAGAGCCAGGCCTAGAGATGGGAGGTTCAAATATAACCTCAGAAACTTCCTAGTTGTGTGACCCTAAATAAATTACGCAAGCCCCATTGCCTAGCTCTTACTGCTCTTCTGCCTTGTAACCAATACACCATATTGATTCTGAGACAGAAGGGAAGGGTTTAAAAAAAAAAGAAAAAAGAAAAATTGAGATAAGTAGCTGACTCTCCCTATCCTCTTGGCTTTCCATACGTGTGACTTTTCACAATTCCACTTGAGCTGTTAACAACAATAATAACCAAGAGATGGAAATATTTGAAGTAACAGCTTAAAAGATAAATAAAATATCATTAAATGAATGTGCTTATACTACGTTGTCTGATTTCTAAAGAATCACATTTTTACCCATTCTTAGAAAGATGATATAGCTGATCTGCTCTATTTAAGAGAATGTCCAATGCAATTGTACCCACTTATGAGTCATGTATTTTGATTGTTGGTGTGTGATGGGAGAGTCAAAGCAAAAAACCCATCTGCACATCCAAATGAAAGTTCCCATAACAAAAATTCTATGTGTATGTGCTTCTTGTGACTGGAATCAACTTGATCTTAAAGATGCTGCTTTGTTTGCTTATTAAAAGTTAACTAAGATTGGGAGCTAGGTGGCTCAATGGATAGAGAGTCAGGTCTAGAGATGAGAGTTCCTGGGTTCAAATTTGGCCTCAGACACTTCCTAACTGTATGACCCTGGACAAGTCACTTAATCTCAATTGCCTACCCCTTATGGCTTTTCCTTTGGACCAGTATTTAGTATCAATTCTAAGACTGAAAATAAGGGTGTTTTTTTTTAATAAGAATTAAACAAGAATATTTACTACATTGGACTCTGATGATTAAGTTCAGATCTTTAGAATTTGAATTTCATATCTTTATAATAAATTCAAAAAAGAGAATTTCCCAAGGCAAAATCTTTACTCCAAATAGAGTCAGAATGACATCGGTTCAAGTCCTGACTCTGAGATATGATAGGTGTGTGATCATGGGGAAACCAATTCATCTTTTTCAACCAGTTCTACCTCTATAAGACTACAAATCATAATATTCTTACTAGATTAGTGATGAACATTTTTACACCTAGGATTTCCCTATTTTGATGAACTTGCAGGTTAAAAGGAAAAACAATTGCATCCTAGAAAATATTGGCAGTTCTATCTGACCATCTCTGTTGCCTCAAAGTTTTAGAGGTTTTCTAAAAAGAATTTGTGTTCATGACTGAAAGCTGGCTAAAGGTATTCGAAAGGCATACATCATAGGTTTCTAATGGGATATTTAGAATTCCTACATCTGTCAAAATGGCCATCTCCAATGGATATTCAGTATGCCAGAACACAGGTTGGAGAACTGTGATGGAAATTTAAAGTCAATGAAGGAGATAGTATTTGGGGGCTTCAGGGAGTACAAAGATAATTGTGGATCAATCGTGCCAGACAATTTGAAGCAACTTAAGACTGCCGTCAGGACTTTAATTGTTTCTGCTGCAGAGTTTGAGAGAGCATTTAGTTCAATGAATGATGTGTTAACACCTAGTTTCAATGCTCTATCCTTTAGTTGTATATCATCTTTGTCTTTTTATTAAGCTTCCTGGTCCACTGCTCCATAAGCTTAAGCCCAACAATTATGTCAGGAAGTGACTCATAAGTAGTGCCTGGAAGTCTGAAATTGTAGAAATATGGCAGAACAGGATTTCCTGAGTCTTCGTCTCAATATAACCAAGTAATTATTTTATTTTAGTTGGAGGGACTAAATGGTTCTCCCAACTATAATGTGGGCTCTTGTATATTTATGGAGGAAAATTAATCATTTTTCCCATGTAAGGAAAATGGAGAGTTAAGCAGCTTGGCATCATGAGTAAAACTTTGGAGTCAAGAAAACCTGAACTCAAGTTCTTCTTTTGGTACATAATAGTTGTGCAGCTATGAGCAAATCACTTAATTTTGTAGTGACTCTGGCAAGTCTCCAAGACTATAGGGCACAGAGAAGTTGCCTATTAGCATTAATATGAGGAAACTGAGGCAAACAGGATTATTATTTGCTCAGGGTCCCACAGTTAGTAAGTGTCTGAGGACAGACCTGGACTGACTTCAAATTGTTGAGTCTTCCTGACTACAAATCTTATACTCTATCCACTACTCCACCTAACTGCCAAACTAAAAATGGCTATCTTCCCTGTTGCAATTAGCAGGGCAGTGTCTCCCACAATGGGTTATCATAGCACCTAGTATTTTGCACTGGAATCTACTCACATCCAGCTTCTATCCCCAGAACTATCCCCAATTTCCATCCTGACCACATTAATTAATAAGAACTTCTGTTGATCCATCTCCTTGAATTATATGTGCTTTATTTTCTCCATTTCCTATCATTGTCCTTCCAAGATCCATTATTGTTCATTTATTTTTTCACCAAAATGGTTAACTCCTCTGTTTGGCACTTAAAATCCTTCTTAATCTGGCCCAAGCTGTTTTCCTAGACTGATCTCATAATGTGCTTTCTCATCCACTCTTTCTTCCAGTCTTTCTGATCTACTTGCTCATTCACATATGTGATACTCCATTTCCGACCTCAGCATTTTTGCAGTCTGCCCTCAATGCTTGAAATGCTCCCCCTCAAATGATTTTTGTGTGATCATACATGTATATAACCCAGATTGAATTGCTTGTCAACTCTGGGAGAGGGGAGGGAAGAAAGGAGGGAGACAATAGGAATCATATAACTTTGGAAATTTGTTATTAAAATAAAATAAAGATAAAACAAAAAAAAGGAAAGAAAAGAAAGAAATGTTCTCCCTCTTCACCCTGACTGTTTGGAATCCTTTGCTCCCTTCAAAGCTTAGATCAAATGCTACTGGGAAGCCCTTGCTGATTCCCTAAGTCATTAGGCTCTGCCTCTCATTTGGAATTACTTTGAATTTATTTTATAAATATTCTTTATTGACTTATCTGTATATGGATGGTTTCCCTCCAGGAGAATGAAAGTTCCCTGAAGACAGGAAATTTGTTTTTTGTCTTTGTATCGGTAGGACCTGGCAAAGTGATTGGCTTATAATAAATGCCTAATGAATTGAATTGAGGGAAGAAGGCACCATTTAGGAGAAGACATTTAATCTGTGGTTTCAATCCCCTTCCTGAGGAATTTGAATCAGGTTGATTGGCTCAGAGTTGCACGTGTTGTGTGTCTGTGTCTGTGTGTGTCTGTGTGTGTCTGTGTGTGTGTATGTTTGTATTTAATGGGGGTCAGTTAGTTTCTGCTGAACGACTCAGAGAGTTACCCCATCTCCTTGATGATAAGTTGTTCAGAACGGGGAAAGAAAACAGGATTTCACTTATTGAATATTTAATTCTGGACAGCCGTTTAATCAGGATTGGGATTTGGGCAATTGCTCTGGCCCCCTCCTAACTTACTACAGTTGCGGTTCTTAGTATTCCTTAATTATCCCACTGAGATGTTTGAGAAGCAACTAGTAGTAAATGAACTTGGCAAATCAGCTATTACCCAAGTAATGAAATACAAATACATATGTCTGACAATTCTGCAGGGAAATTTTTGAAGCCAGGATTCTCAATGGATTGTATTGGCCAAGAGAGGGGGAAAAACAGGTGTTGTTATCAAGTTGTATCTACAAACAGTTGGACTGGAGTTTTAAAATAATGCACAGATTTTCCTTGCCATGGATTCCAAACATGTCAATTCATCTATGGAGAGGCCTGCTTGTCAAACAGCGAATCAATATCCTCCCCAGTAGAACTCAGGAAGGGAGGGCTCAATGTGACGTATGTTTAAATATTCAAGGCTTTCACACCGACAGTATATCTAAGGATGCATATCAACTTCACATCTAACCTTAAACAAAGCAGAGATCAGCTCTACTGAGAAAATTGATTTTATTCCACAGTAAGGCAAGGGAAATTAGTAAATTCAATATTTGTAGAAAGAAAAGAAGCCGAAGCCAGCTATTCCTGGTGGTCCCAGATTGTTCTTTGTTTTGGTAATTATACCTTTATGTTTTAAGTCTCATATTTACACTTTCCGAAGGGCTTAGAATAGTTCATGCATCAAGAATTCCTCCGAGCTCCCAGGTTCTTCTGCTGTACCACAATAAAGTTATCCCTGGATTGTTACAAATTGAAAATGAGTTCTAACCTGAGAGTAAGAACTCTTTTGCTTCTCTCATTGTTCAGGGGTATCATTTGAGCCGCATCCCTGACTGACAGCCTCTCCAGCATCCAGGTCCTCTGTGTGCTGGTACCTCCGTGTGGTAGAGCTTCAGTTTAGGTAAATGGGAAGTCTAAACTCTCTTTAAGTTCCCGAATAGAATCATGGAAATGATTTCTTCCCGATCTCTAGGCACTCGTACCATAAGACACAGGCAGAAATACAGCTCTGGGATGAATTTACTAATGTTTTCTATTGGATGGTAAGCCATTCTAAAGCTACGAAAGCCTTCCAAACCCCATAGGTCTCCATTCTGCCATTAGCTGTACCAGTTTAAACAGTGTGCTGCAAGAAATATTGACAGGTCAAGTACAGCTGGGAAGAGAGAGTGTCCCAGTGGCCTTTACACTGACAGTTTCTCCCACATTAAAGAGTTAACTAGCAGCCGACCAGCTCAGAGTGGGAGCTAATGAATGAAATGGAGATTGATATAGACTCTCTTTGGAGGTGCATCGATCGGTATCTTCTGAACTCAGCTTAGGAATTCTGCAGGCAGCATTGCCTGAGTAACCTGGCATGGTGCCCATTAGCAAATAACTCTTTTAATGTTGGTCTTCAATTGATACAATTGTTGTGTTGGGGAGTGCAATGGTACCCCTGCACCCTTGCTGTGCAACAAGAGGAACACACATTTTTGAAGGATGGACTTGACTTTTGTTTAAGAGGGACAGTCCAGTCAATTGCATTTCCTATATTTTATTTGCATTTTCACAATCAAGCAAAGCCTTAAGGATTGAAGTTGATTCCATCATTGTCAGAGGAACATCATCAAATCAATGTCACATGATCTCAGTCCTTGTCATGGGTCCCAACTCTTTCAATGATCTCACAGGAAGATGGTATCACCGTATCCCCCTTACTTCTTAAAAAAAAAAAAAAGGAATATTCTACTTTTTGAAGCCAAGCTAAACTTGGTAGGGAGGATTTTGAAATCATATGACCTTTTTCAAGTTAAAAAAATCACATTCATTGATTAGACTGACTGGCAATTTATTAAGACTTCACCATGGGGCAACTACAGAGGTACAAAGGATAGAGGGCCAGTCCAAGAGTCAAAAGGACCTGAATTCAGGCACTTCTGAGCTCTGTGACCTTGGGCAAGTCACTTAACCCCATTTGCCATTTTGCCTTGCCCTTCTGTCTTAGAGTTAATACCAGGACAGAAAATAAGGATTTAAAGAGAGGGGAAGACTTGACCAGGTTGGTTTCTTTAAGCCAATATCTTCCCTTAGTTTTTTGTTTGTTTTGTTTTGGTGATTTAGTTGGTTTCAGAAACTCCAGCTGTGAAAAGTCTCTCCACTGGTGCTGCTGGAAAACTTGTTTGTAACTTGTTGTCTTAGAAAGTTCCCTGGGGGCATGAGAAACTGTGACTTGCTCTGAAGTCACAGAGATCTTAAGTGTTAGAGGCAGGACCTGAACCCAGGCCAACCACTATCCCTTTCCTCCCCTTAGTTTTGCTTTTTTTTTTTCTCATAATATTGGTGAATGATGAGTACTTTTTGTTATTTTGGGAATTTCTTCAACTTTTCCTAGACCTCACTAGATTGATCTAAATAAGCTCAGAACTCCTGTGCCTAAGATATCGCCCACTTTGAATATTGATTCTTTTTTTTGTAGGTCCCTGAGGCAACTGTATATTTAGTGGCAGCTCCATATCCAAAAAAGAGTTGTAGTTATCTCAAGTTCTTCTGGGGCAGCTAGGTGGCAAAGGGAATAGAATTCAGGGTCTGGAGTCAAGAAGACTCATCTTCTAAGTTCAAATCTAGTCTTAGATGCTTACTAGCTGGGTGACCCTGGGCAAGTCACTTAATCCTCTTTGCTTCGGTTTCTTTATCTGTAAAATGAACAGGAGAAGGAAATGGCAAACCACTCTAGTATCTCTGCCAAGGAAACCCAAAATGGGGTCACAGAGAGTCAGAAACTACTGAATTACTGAACAGCCAAGTCAACTTACTTCTAGGAAGTGGAATGCATTCTAAGATCATAGCTAAAGAACTGAAAGGAACCTGAGGTACCTTAGTTTTCACTTGCCCCAATTTTACAGATGAAAAAACTGAAGCCCAAGACAGTTAAGTGACTTGCTTAAGATCACACAAGTAGTAAATTGCACAGGGTGGGATTTCAATTCAATTCCAGCTATGCTAGAGTCGCTATTCTTAATCTACTACCTCCTGGGAATTTTTAATGTGGCAGGAAAATATAGACTAAAAGTCTGCATGATATATATTGTCTCTTGTAAGTTGCAATATATTTTAGAACCCCTTTGAGTAAAGTTCATAGAACAGCAATTCTGAAAATCAGAAACTAATTGCCAGCTAACCCTAAATTGCTAACTTCAAATCTAAACAATTCGAATCTTAAAAATTTAACCTCAAATCTCCTTGGCAATGAAAAAAGATCTAGAATCTTCATTTCTCTCCTGTCTCTAGATTATCCTCAGGAGGAGGGAATCACCAATAGGTCTGTTGTTGGAACTCTGAAAAAAGTAAGCTAAAACCAAACTATCTTTACAAAGTAACAGAATTCTGTTGCAGTCAGGAATGCTCTGTCATTTTTTTTCTGGAAGCATTTTGAAGCCTCCTTGAAGGCAGAGTGCTTTATAAAAAATTTCATTTCCCATAATAAAATAATTATTTTGATTATAGGTTTGAAAAAAGCACCTCGATTTTGTTGTGAATCCAATGAAAACTGCAGCTTCCTTTGAAAATTTTTTTAGTATGAACCATGAAAAGAAGAGACATATCTGAATGATATAATGGACTTGAAGTGAATCTTTTTTTTTTCATTGAAAAGGAGTAGAAATCATGCAACTGACTCTGAAATGTTCTTCCTTGATACCCATTAATCCCACACACCACTTTTATACCATGTGTGAATAATGAGTGACCTGGCATCCAGTGTCATTTTCTCTAGTTAACTCTTGTAAATTTGGAAGCACTGCTCTGTTAAATACATTATGTCATCTATGTCACATTGCTTATATACTAATTTCACATAACATACTTTTTTCCGTGATGCTGTGAGATCAAGAGAAACTTTAACATGTGTAAAGTACAAAATTTTCCACATACTTTTAAGAAATGGAGAAGCTTATAATGCACTGCTGTTTCCTCTAAGACAAAAAATAGATTATACATCATTCAGGAAACAGAAAAAAAATTATAAGTAGATTTTGCCTATTGAACGTAATGGATTGTCAGGAACACTTGACATTATTCTACAGGCGAGGCCACATAAAATCAATACATCTTAGGCAAGGTTTAATTTATTTGTAGGTTCTTACAACAAATGACTTACCTTTTTTATTTGCTGTTTTTCTTTTCAGCTTTTACACTCATGACTAGCTACGGTTTTATCCATCTCGTTATTATAAAACTCACCACAATAGGCTGATTGTGTCATTATTGAAGTTTTATTTTAAAATGAGAGGGACTGCAAAGCATGAAAATGAAAAAAAAAAGAATAGAGGAATATAGTTTGTGCTAGGATTTGATAGCCTTGAGATGAGCCTCTTTATATTACCCTCAAAGCACCACGGTATGCTGTCAATCAATTAATCATTCAGCAAGTATTTATTAATTGTTTACAATGTGCCTGGTACTGTGCAAGGTGACAAAGAGTCAAGCACAAAGAATGAAACAATTGTTACTCACAAATAGTTCATATAATATAGGTATATAATTAAAATAGTTATATAATAAACAGATATCAATGCAAAATAGTTAAATTCCTTAGGATTATTATCTCCCCTAAAGAGTAGGATTGTTTTGTCTGAAAAGTCTTTATTATTTTTCCTACTATTAATAAAATGGAAATAAGAAAGTTTCATGAGGCAGCTAGTTGACTTAGTGGATAAAGAGTCAGGTCTGGAGACAGGGGGTCCTGGATTCAAATGTGGTCTTAGATACCTCCTAGCTGTGTGACCCAGGACAAGTCACTTAACCCTAACTGCCTAGCCCTTACTTCTCTTATGTCTTGAAACTAATATTTATTATATATTCCAAGATAGAAGATAAGGGTTGGGGTTTTTTTGTTTGTTTTTTTAAGAGTGCTTCAGAGTCATTGAGGCTTTTTCAGTTCTGTCTTTGCTTCTACAGCAACTAGCACAGTGGCTGGCACATAGCTGACCTTCAATAAATTCTCATTGAAGAATTGATTGGTTATTTCCCCTGCTATAAATAGTGGCCATTTCCAAGGAAGTGCCTTTTAAAGTGTTAAAAGGGGAGCACAGTACTGTCTTTCTTTTTAGGAGACTGTGCTCTGTTGCTAATATCAGAATTTTAAGGATAGACTATCCAATGAAAGTTATAGATTTCTCTCAGTTCCTCAATACCCAAATAAATGCAAATAGTTGAACTTTAGAGCAAAAGAATATTGTTTCATATATTGTATTTATGGGAAGATTCTTTTCTACGTTCATTCAGCCATAAAAACTGGATCAAGAAATGCATTTCAGATCTGTTGACTGACAAGCAACATGGGCTGTGAGCCCACCACTTGTTCTTTCCAAATCATAAACATATCTGGTTTCATGGCCAAGTTGGATAGAAAACTTTGTAAGTTGGAGGTGTTACATCCTTGTCCCTTTTTACCGGGTGGACGCATTTCAACCCAAGAACAGTCTAAACTCAAATGAGGAAGTAGAAGCTGTATAACAGATAGATCAAGCATGTCAAAGCAATTCTTTACAGTGGTAATGGATATGGCAAATGTGTAGATTTTGTTAGGATTTCTTCTGACAGCCATGAACACAGATATATTTTAAAGTAATGTAACTGTCCTAAATCTCTAGCAGGGAATACAATGACTTCTAGTATTATTTTTCACCACTCCAACAACTCTCCAGAAGTTAGATTTGATGAATTCTTTAAAATTATTTGACTTAGAAAAGACCCTGCACCATTTAACCTTGGTTTTGTGCTACTCAGCTCTGCGCCCAAGTCCTATCTGCTGCAATCTATCATGAATGTCGACTTTGAGAAGGCTTTTTGAGGGACCACTATTGAAGCAAAACAACCTCATAATGTGCTGCAGTGGAGAAAATGCTAGAATGGGAATGAAGGAACTCAGCTCTGCTACTTACCACTTGTATGGGCTTGTGAAATTCACTTATCCTCTTTGGGTCTCAGTTTCCCCATTTGTAAAATGAGAGTGTTAGACTAATTAATGTCCTTGAAAATACAGAGAGAAAGAGAGAGACAGGGAGAGTCAGGGACAGAGACAGACAGAGACAGAGAGAGATGAGGGCCCTAGGTAGCACAGCAGATAGAGAGCCAGGCCTGGAGTTGGGAAGACATGGGCTCTATTCTGGCCTTAGACATTTCCTAGATGTGTAACTTAGGATATGGGCAAGTCATCCAACCCCTATTGCCTAGTCCCTACTTATCTTCTGCCTTAGAATCAATACTAGAGAGAGGGAGGGAGATGGAAAGAAAGACTGATAGAAAGACAAATGGATGGATAGATGAATGGTTAGGAAAAAAAGGATAACATAAAAAGATAAAAATCGATATAGAAAATATTTTAAGATTCATAAAGTTCTTTACTTTATATTATCTAATTTGATCCTCACAACCCCTGTGAGGGAAGTATTATTACTGTCCTTATTTAACAAAAGAGTGAAGTGAAGCTGAGAAAGGGTACATGACTTGCCCAGGGTAATACAGCTAACAAGGGTCTGAGGCACTGTTCAAACTCAGATCTTTCTGGCTCCAGGTCTGGGATTCTATCTAATCTGCTACCTAGCATTTGTAAGTTTTTGAAGTAAGGGGTTGAAGACAGACTACTTAATACTGAATTCTTTTCTTATAGCAAACACTGTTGCATAGCAAGACCTCATTGGGAAGTAGTATAGTGCTGTGGAAAGAGGAGTCCCCAACCCTTGGTTTCATATTCCTTTTTTGCCACTTTACTTTTCTCACCCCTGGTTTCCTCATCTGTAAAAAGGAAGGAGTTAGATTTGATGGCTTTTTAGTTGTTTTCTAATACTAGATTTCTGATCCTAGAATGAGGTCCTGATGCTGGTATCCTTTAGGTAGGAAAAAGAGACAGTTCAGTCAAGAAATGGTCATCAGTTAATTGCCTACTTTGTTCCAAACACCATACTAAGTGCCAGGGATACAAAAACAGAACCCCCTCACCCCAAAAACAACTCTCAAGGAGTTCACAGTCTAAGAGTGGAAGCAACATGCACATAACTACATACAAACAAGAGAAGAACACTGCCAAAGTCCTCTCTATAGCAAGCAATGTTATAACAAGACTCCATAAAAATTAACAAAGAGAAGATCGGAGGAAAATAATGTCCAACTAATTTATTTGACCAATGCCTGAAAGAGATTGGGCAAAACATGAAGGAAATCAAGCAACTAGAGGGCCATTAAAATTGAAAATATGACCTTCGGTACTATAATTAAAACTTGGCAACCTTAGTGTCTTGCTATTCCTTATGACTATGATCTTGCTAATGCTGAGGAAGAAATAACATTTTGCCATTTGGTTTTAAAAAATAGTAACAAATTTCCTTGGAGGAAACTCCAAGACATGGAGTTTTCCTAAAAGAGCTCCTGGAAATAAGTTTGTTCAGGAGATCACCTCAGCAGATTTTGGGTGATGAATACTTCATTCTATGCTGTTTGCTATTTCAGACAGCTAGTCCACAATCCTACTCCTCCTGATTTTAGGAATATTGGAACTGACCCTCAGGGACATCTTGGCTAAAATTAGTCCACCCTTGAATGGTCACCAGATCAGCATGTGTGTTTTGGTAAGGGTCCCAAAAGCCTTTCTTTTAAATATAATTCTTATGAGAAAGATTTTTTTTTTAAGTATCAGTCACATTTGATGTTATTATCATTTATTTGGGGCACTTATTATGGTCTTCATTTTACAAATATAAAAAAGAAAGATTGACAGAAAGATTGGATTATTTATTTTGTCTTTATTATTTTAAAATGGAAAGATTGGATTATTTATACAAGGCAACCCTTCAAAGCCAGTGGTGAAACCAGGACTAGAACTCAAGTCGTCTGATGCCTAAAAAATGCTCTTTAGTTTGTAACGTGCTTACTGGTCTTTAAAAAAAATACTACCACTACCACTACAATTTTTACCTTTATTGCTTTTGTCATGTGTCCCTCCAGGGAAATTAATATCAGTTGAACACATTGCTCAGCCAAACCAGAGAATCATGGGATTATAGATTTTGAGCAGGAAAAAGGACCTCAGAGGTCACTTCATCCAACCCTCTCATTTTACCAACGAGAAGAGAATACTGTGGCCCAGAAAGTTTAACTGGCTTGCCTGAGGTCACACAGCTAGTAGGTGACAAAGCTAAGATTCAAACCCAGATTACTGCCTCCAAATCTGGTGTTCCTTCCACAACACCAAGCTGCTGCACAAGGTCAGGCAAAGCAAACCTTCACCAGCAAAGCAGACAATTAATGGAATATGCTGAAAGCTCTGCCCAGGAAGAGGTGATTTTTCTCTCCCTCCAGACTACCTGGCCTCTCCCAGTCTTTTAAAATCCATTTCCCACATTCCCAGAATGACAGTCTTTTAAAAATCAAGCTTTAATTTTTCTCAGCAATCAGAACTGAGATTTTTTGAAAAAGTCAGACAGTGTAATGGACCTTACTTGAGAGTTAGTGATGGCAATATCTTCTTAAGAAAACAACTCATTTTATAGTAACTCTAGGTAATAATTGCTCTTCTCATCAAGTACCAGGCTGCTGTTTATTCATTTATTTAACAAACAATAATCAAATACATACCTGGGCTGAGAGCACTAAATTCGGGGCATTTGAGGATTAAAATGAAATAATTTGCATGATACTATCCCCACCATCTTACTTATCAGAGCTTTTTAGGGGAGGGTACTGGACACTCAGACAAGAGGAGAAAAAAAATACCTACAGAACATTTATAAAGTATCTCACAAATAAGTGCAACACACAATACTGAATAATAATTATGTTGCTTCTCCCTAAAATGTGTTTAAAATTTTTTAAATGTTCTTTACTTGTCCTTCATATTTTAAAACCACCAGATTAAACTACTATATGTATACTTTGGGGTGAAAAGAAAGCATTTCCTATGAAACAAAAAAAAAGAACTTTCTTTTATAAGGTGATATTTCTCTGAAAATGTATATCTACTTAGCCTTTTAAACCTGACCTCTTTTAAACTTGAAATTAAATCGGAGTATTGAATTAGTTTGGGGGTTTGACCACTCAAAATGTGATTGCCTGATTCTGTCTTCTTTTTTCATTTCCATGTCTGATCTAGATTTCACTGTAGCACAAAGGATTTCAGCAGCATTGGACTTGGGTTAACCCTTTCATGAGTTAAGCAATAGTTTTGGCTGGTAGTAATCAAGCAAGCTTCCCCTTTCCCCTTTATTCTAAGCCTCCAGACTCCTTTGGGGGAAACAATGCTTATGTATGTATTTTTTCTATTTCCATTTAAATATAAAACATATCTCAGGCCATAAGCTTGATTATCAAAATGATTGAATTGGCTCTATTTTATTGTCTTTTAGTAGCATTCTCTGATTTTTTTGAGAATTTTTAATTTTCAAGGAGAAAAAATCCCCACTGGATTCAGTGTTTTATAATTAGTCTCCTTGGAGAGCTGCCTGTAATTTAGGGGCCATTAGAGAATTTTGTAGCTCAGTACATCTGGTGAGGACACTTTAAAATGTAATGAGCAAAATATTGTTGAGCTCTTACTAAGCCACCACCAACTTTGGGTAACCTGTGGCCATCCTTACCTTATTAATCTACCATGGTAGGAAAATATTCCTGCTCGATCTTTGGTCCTTAATCCTTTACTGGTTTTGGATTTAGAGTAAAAGGATCCGGATTTTATACCCTGTTTTGCCTCTTACTTCCTGTTTGACTTTACACAAGCTATCTCCTCTTAGACGTCAGTTTCCTTAGCTGTTAAGTGAGATACTAAATGATCACTAACATCTTACTCTTCTAGCTTTGTGATCCTATGATGCAAAGTACCCAAACAGGACTCCAGATTTTGACTTGTGTTTTTTTTTTAACCTCCCTTGAGATCAAATAGGCATTATAGTTTTGATTACCTGAACTCATTTGAATATATCATCTCCTAATAATTTCATTTGATCAGCTTGTGCTTCCTAAAATGGAAAATCGTTGGGAGGAAAAATCTTGCAGATGAACACCATGCTGGCCCTAGAAGTTAACATATCCATTTTTTCTATAGAACTATTAAAAAAATACCTTGTGTTAATTGGCAATGGCCCCAAAATATTGCTGCAGCTTTTCTGTTTTGTTTTTTATCCGTGTCAGAGGAAAAGAATGTCCAGACATGGTTTGACTTTACTGCCCATATTGTTCTGCAGAAAGTTTTTACCCCAAGTAAATTTCTCATTTGTTTTTTAGAGTTTGTGTTCAATAATTCATCGATTCCCAACAGCAGGGAAGAGT
>NC_077227.1:210605268-210660268 GCF_027887165.1 Monodelphis domestica | reverse complement strand
CTGTTGTCTACATACAGCCACAAGTGCCATGTTTAACCTATGGTAAATCCTTTGTTATATTCATAATATGATAACTTGAGCAAATCTATTAAAGTTGAGCATAGAGTAACCAATAATGTAGAATTTTATTTAATATAACATGGTATCATATTCTAGTATTTTATGTATATTTTTAGAAACCATGATATTATTGATGAAAGGAACATACTCTTCTCAGACAGACTTTTTAAAAACAGTTTTTAAAAACCTTTACTTTCTGTATGTTCCCTTTTCTTCCAATTTACTTTTGATGTCCCCTTTTATATCTAGATCTTGTATCCATTTTAATCTTATCTTAGTGAATGGTGTAAGATATTGGTCAATACTTAGTTTCTGCCAAACTACTTTCCAGTTTTTCCAGCAATTTTTAGCAGATATTGATTTATTATCCCCCAAGCTCAGATCTATGCTTTTGTCAAATACAAGATTAATATAATCTTTTACTGTTTGTTGTATATCTGTCCAGTTTCAATAATTTGCCTGTCTATATCTTAGCCAGTACTAGATAGTTTTGAAATTTAATACTTTATGATACAATTTAAAATCTGGTACTGTACCATATTTTTCATTAATTCTTTTGATATACTTGATCTTTTATTCTACCAAATGAATTTTATTATTTTTTTCTGACTTATAAATTAATTTTTGTGTAATTTGATTGGGATGGCATTGAATACATAGATTAGTTTAGGTAGGATGGTCATTTTAATCATACTGATTCTGCCCATCAATGAATAATGAATATTTCTCCAATTACTTAGATCTGACTTTATTTGTGTAAAATGTACTTTATAATTATGTTCATGTAGTTCCCGGGTTTCTTTTGACAAGTATACTCCCAGGTATTTTATTCTAGCTGTGATTATTTTCAATGAAGCATTGTTTTTTATCTCTTCTTGTAGGACTTTGTTAGTAATATATAAAAATGCTGATTATTTGTATGGGTTTGTTTTATATCCTGCTATTTTGGTAAAATTATTGATAGTTTCAACTAACTTTTTTATTTGAATGTCTAGGATTTTCCATACATAGAGCATCATGTCATCTGCAGACAGAGATGATTGTACTACCTCTTTGACTGTTCTTATTCCTTCAGTTTATTTTCTTTTCTTATTGCTATTACTAGCATTTGTAATTCTACATTAAATAATATTAGTGATAATGGACCCACAATTAATTTTTTTTTATTTAAACCTTTGCCTTATGTCATAGAATCAGTACTATGTGTTGGTTCCAAGGCAGAAGAGTGATAAGGGCTAAACAATGGGTGTTAAATGACTTGTCCAGGATCACACAACTAGGAAATGTGTGAGTCCAGATTTGAACCCAGGACCTTATGTCTCTAGGGCTCTCAATCAATTGATCCATTGAGCCACATAGCTGCCCACTACAATTAACTTTTATTTAACTATCAATAACTTAGCATCTTAGAGAGTTTCCCAGGTCACTGAGAAGAGAAAGTCACAAAGTTAGGTGTCAGAGATAAAACTTAAATCTAGACCTTCCATCATCTATGCCATGGAGCCTGTCTACCAATATGGAGGACTTTCCTCATTGTATTATTTTTACTTTAACAAATCAGAATTTGAAGCAAAACTTTCAGTAGAGTGTGGTATTCTCAGGCCTTCTTCAGGAAGACCACTTGCTGTCTTTGTAAGACACCCATTCAGAGAGATATGTTTGCTGCCTTTTTATCCTTTCATATTTCTCTATAAGCAAGCATAGGCATTAGAAATCATTTGAAATTAATTGAATTAAATTGAAGCTGCTGGTTATTTTTCTGCCATCAAAACAGAGAGACTCTCCTCTCTTGAACAGCAATCTCTTTAGTGCAACAAGTTTCACCCTACACCTTGATGTTATGTATGACATACCAGCCTTTAAAATGTATGGACTAATCCCTTTTTTGCAAATAAATTTTTAATTATTTCATCCTCTCTAGTACATTGTTGTTTCACAAGATCAAGTTTTGACCTAGACAGTACAAAGTTTGATCCTCAAGACAAAAAAAAAAGTTTTTCAGCCTCACCCTTAAGTCGTACACTTTAATTTTGTCACTCCCCTAGGCTTTTTCTTCTTCCATCATTTTAAAAATTGAACATGATGTGCAATTTAAGAGACAAGAGTCAGAAAGTCACAACAATAGACAGGGTTTGAGGAAAAAGGTGGGGGTCTGAGTTCAGGAAAACATAACATTGTGTACAAATCAGTGGAATCCCTCAAAGTCATCTTCAGTGCTCTTGTTGAAAACATTTGGAATTTCTCTTTGGGAATTGCCCACATTTTAGAAGAGACACTGACAAGCTGAAGCTCTTCCAAAGGAAGATAGAATGATGAGGAGACTCAAAACCATGCCATAGAAAAAATTACTGAAGGACCTGGAAATGCTTAATCTGGAGAAGAGAAAGCCAAGATCTGGAACAAGGGACAAGAGGAAAGAAATGAAGCTGTATTTGAATTTTGAAGTGGTTATCTTGTTGGAAGAGATTGGATTTATTCTTCTTAGTCATAAAAGGTAGAACTATGACCAATAGGGTAGAAGTTCTAGTCATTTAGTTAATCAATTGGCATTTACTAAGAGCTATACCAGATTTTGTACTAAACACTGGAATTACAAATAAAAGCACAAAGAAAGATAGCCCCTATCCTTAAGTAGCTTACATTCTAATAGGGAAGACTACACATGAAGAAAAAAAAAGGGAGCTGGGTGATACAGCATATGGAACACTAGACCTGGAGTGAAGAAGATCTAAGCTCAAATATGATCTTAGACACTTACTGGTGTCTAAGACATTTAACTCTGTTTGCTTTAGTTTCCTCATCTGTAAAATGAGGAAGAGAAGGAAATGGCAAACCAGTCCAGTATCTTTGGCAAGAAAACCCCAAACAGATTCACGAGGAATTGAATATAATTGAAACAACTGAACAACACTATACACACATAAAAAAGGAAACTGGGCATGAGGTGGAGAGGTCAAGAGCAATAGCACAGCAAGAAATGAAGAGGTGGCTGGCTTGGACTCCCTTTTTACCAGGATGGAGTTGGAGCCATCCAGTCAGAGGTAGAGATGTAGGAGCAGAATGATATTTCTTTTGTATAGAAACACAATTCCCAGCTGTTAGAGTTTTTGTAAACATGCAACCTTTTGATGTCATGAGTTCCTTCTTTCTTGAGGTTGTCAAAGAGAAGCTGCAAGACATTTGCTGTGGTGTTGAGGCCAGGATTCTTTTCTTTGGGTAAGGATTGGATTAAATAACCTTCAAAGTTCTTCCCAACTCTGCCAATGTTTTGGAGGCAGACAGAAGAATGAGTTTCATTACTTTGTAGACCCAGAGATCTAATTTTGTTATTGTTTATTGTTCAGTCATTGTGTCATGCCCACCTCTTTGCGACAACACTTGGGGTTTTCTTGGCAGAGAAAATGAAATGGTTTGTTATTTCCTTCTCCAACTCATTTTATAAATGAGGACACTGAGGCAAATAGGGTTAAATGACTTGCCATGGGACAGTTAATAAGATTCTGAAGCCAGTTCTGAACTCAGGAAGAGGAGTTTACAAACTCCAGGCCTATTGATTCTTTATCATTGGTACCACCTAGCTGCCTAGTGATCCAATCATTTTAAAAGTGATCCAATCATTTTCTCTTCCTCCTTAATTTACTCTGTTCTTTCTGAAGCCTTCCCATAGTTAGTGCCTTCTTAGTTGCATTGATATCACATAGAGAAAGTCAGTATGAATGAGTGATATGCGATGAAGCTCTATGGAGTGAGATTTAGGGTAAATGGTTTAGAGAGTAGACAGAATATGTAAGCCCAGCACAGAGCATAAAGACCAAAGAACATTAAGAAATCCATATAAATTCCCCCTACCAGCTATGAGGGCCATAAATTTATTTATTTATTTAACTCAGATATGGTTTGATTGGCTAAAATGTGAAAGAATTGCAGAAAGTAAAAGACTATTTGACCAAATGCTTCAGGATATGTAAATCATTTTCTATTTTTGGTAGATATCATCTTCTTAAGGAAGTACCAATGGCTATGCCACTTTTCACTTTTCTACCTCTTCAGTATTACTCAAATATGCAAGTAATCTGTTAGCTCATTTAATTGGATATTACCTCCAAGGAAGTAAATAGCAACCCCTTCATGGCTGCCCCATCATGAGCAAATTCTTGGGCATATCCTCCCTTCAGTTTTCCCCAAAAGGTTTGGCCAACATAATAGAAGCCATATTTGTTTTCTATTTCCGTATCATGCACACCAATAGAGTGTTTGGGCTGTCTGCCTATGGACCCTCTCTTTCGCCACAGGACTAGCCTATCTTCTCCACCTGTCAAACATGTCCCTGTGATGGCATCCTATTTTTGTACTGAAAGAATCTCTTTCAGTGTTAAAAAATAAACAAATGAGGAATGTAATGATTACCCCATTGCTTGAGCCTTGGGATCCTTGGAGGAATGACACTATAGAAATCTAATAAATAAAAGAATAAAATCCTACCTTTGAAGGCCCAATTGAGAGAATTTGGGTGAGTACAAAAGACATTCCTTATGCCTGCTAATTAAGTTCAATAGCCTGTCTTATGAAAAAGAAGTATTTTTTTTTATCGCCTGGCTTTGGCACTGTTGTAGATTTGGGTGAATTCCAGCTCTTGTGTAAAACAAGGCTGAGTAGGGAAGCAACAGCCTTAGATCATCATTCTTTGAATGCATAGAGAGATCCCCTACTCCCCTTCTTAGTTGTCATTTGACCAAACTACCCTTGTTTAGCCTTATGGTCCATCCTCATAAATTAAACCTTCCAAATCCTTAATTGCTTTTGCCTCTCTTCTCTAAATTTGCTCCAATTTGTCAACATCTTCACTGGTGCCCAGGAGTGTGGCACAGTTTGGGGATGCTCTCAGCATTCTCAATGGAGCAGCAGACTACAGCAGTGTCCTGCATTCTGGTGCCTTTTAATTCTGCCCTGGTGAAGATCAAGGTGCTAAAATCAACTCCAGAAAGCTTTTTTCAAAGGTATATGCCTTCATCTTGCCCCACATTATACTCCCTTTCTATTTCTCTTCCTTTTAGCATCTCCCCTTTTCAACACCACATCCTAGTGTTTTTAGAGCTGAGGTTTTTAACCTTTTGTGTGTGTGTGTCTTGGTCCCCCTGTGGCATTCTAGTGAAAGCCTATGGATGTCTTCTCAGAATCAGGTTTTTAAATGTATAAAATAAAATACACAGGAATATAAAGGAGACTGTAGTTTGTGACTATAAGAGGTACCCTTTTTCTCATCCAAGTTCACCGGCCACAGGGCAAAAAATCCTTGAATTCGGGAGTCTACTTAGGACCATAGGATCCAAAACTGAGAGCTAGAGGGAAATCAGAAACCAATTAACAACTGTGTAAAGTAAGGCATAATTAGATTAAGTTACCTCCTGAAGGCCAGCCACACAACTTCACAAGATTATTGAGAGAGCTTTAAGACACTTTAAAAGCCACTGAGTCCAACTTCTTCATATTAAGGATGCAGAAATGGATCATTACCCTGAAGCCTTTGTAGTTCCCATTCTAACCAAAGTGGACTACTGATGCCTTGATATAGATATAGATATGCAGACATACAGACAGATATACACTGATGACTAATTTGTATGTATACATAATTAATCATTAACATATTAAATTAATAATTATTTTCACAGTTTAAGAGCATGCTTAACCTAAACATGGCAAAAGAATCAGCCAGCCACAAGGCTTCACCTCAAAAATGTGCCTTCCCATGCCACCTAATATAATGATCACAACAGACCATGAAATGGAAAAACCAGCCCTGTTAAGCTGTAATGTATGTATGAGTTCTAATGACTTTCAGCATCTGATTTTATATTTAAAATTCTATAATATGATACCATAGTAACCACATGGAAGCTCCTCTCCCATTTCACAAGCAGATATTTCTCTCCATGACTTTTGATGTATAGGGGAATGTTTTCTCTTCTTTTTCTTTTTTACGTTTTACCAATGGTTAATTGTATACTAGGAATATCTCAGGGTTGTTCATTACTGTCCCATGTAATGAGGGAAGGCTAGCTAGAGCTGGAGGGATGGAGCTTAATTTGAATCCAGAGAGTTAGTAGCTTGGTAGTTGAGTGGTGAGAAGCTGTTGAATGCATAATAAATAGATAGAAATAAAAATTCCCCAAATGGGGTGAGAAGCAAATTGTTTAAAGCAAATGGAGTGGGCAGACAATTAGGGGATGTGAGAAGGTCCTTTTAGCTCTGTGAGTCTCATTGCCCTCTGGAAGTAGGTACTGAATATAACAGTAGATTTGACTGAGGGGCTGGAAGTCATGTGGTTTTGTAAGCTAGACAGGGAGTGAGGGGAACAGGATAGTTGAGGAAGCATTTTGTGGAGGAAAGCTACACCATCTTAGCAGTTACTAGAAAAATAGAACATTTGAGCATCAGCAATCTATCTCTATAGGGAAGAACCCAGAGCTGTGATTGAAATTTTGGTCTCAAAATTTTATCTTTCCTTTTCTGTTCCCCCATTGTAAACCTGCCTTTGCTGCTAAAAAAAAAAAATCCCTTTGCCCCAGCCTACAGAAAAAAAAAATCACAGAAACCTCTGAAAATAATTAAAGATGATAATTCTGGATTATCCTTAATTAGAGGGAGGCTCTGGTGAGCTCCAGAGCTTTGGAGGGTCATTCTGTGATTGTTACAAGTGATCTGTCACTGTTCCCTGTGTACATTAATCATCCTTTTCACCTCTGATCTTCCCCTCCTATGAGCACAGTCACTTGCAAGTTCTCTGCACTTGGACCCAAGAATAAAGGAAATTCCCTCTCCCTGCTGCAGCAGCTGATAGAGGATGTGCCCCTACTCTGATAGGAAGTGAGATGGGAAAGAAGTCTTTATTATTGCTTATTATCTCCACTTAGGAGTCTGTTGAATTCTTTGGACCATATCTCTGACTCTGCCAGAAACCTCAGACTATTCTTTACTCTGCTTTTAAGGGACTTGTTCCATTTATGGTGCACAGAAAAGAACAAGGGATTAAAGTTGGGAAATGTGAACCACCAACTAGTGTGTGACCTGTCTGGGCTTTCATTTCAACCTATGGAAAACAATGAAGTTGGCCAAAAAGACCTCTAAGGCCTTTACCTTCCCCTTGAGGAAAAAGTAATACCTAGACTATAGTCAGTTATCTGTAATACAGTTCACAAAGTCAATCTAGACCCAGGGAAAATATTTTCTTGAAAAGGAATGGGGAGATATGCTGGAAGAAAGCCAAATAGCAATGATAAATTGACTTAGAGTTGGAGAATGCAACTGTTCTCCCAGCTGAAACTAATCTCCTTTTCCTTACCTACTTGATATGGCACTGATGAGTCAGAAAAACTTGAGTTCAAGTCCTGCTCAAGTCATTTACTAGTTGTGTGATGCTAGGTAAGACATTAAACCTTTTTGTACCTCAGTTTCCTTAATCCAGTTGTGCCAATGAGAAACATTTTACTTTCCTTGGTCTAATGATTGAAGTGAAAACAAAACATATTCCATTTCTTCTTCCATTCATTTCAAACACTGGAGATATATATATATATATATATATATATATATATATATATATATATATATATACAAGGACAGGTGGTGCCTGAGGGATGCTCAATAAGAGAGTGGAAAGGAATGAATTGAGCCCCATACTGAGAAAGATGTAAATAATAAAGTTCTACATTAACAAGTCATGTAATGATAAACAAACACCACCAAACTTACAACCAAATGATCTTAAGTTTTAGGGCTAAAAGTAATCCTAGAGGCTATCAGATTCCAAATCCTCATTTTATAGATGAGGAAACTAAGTCACAGATAGGCTAAGTGAATTGCCCAGGGTCAAAGAAAAAGAAGCCAAGAAGTTAGGAAATGGAGAATATGAAATCTGAGGCAAGATTAGAACTCGGGTCTTCAAATGAATTTGAAATTCAGGTTAAAACTAACTTAAATATGAGTTGAAATTTTGCCTTAAACACTCCTTAACTATCTGACCCTAGAACAAACTTTACACTCTCTATCTCTGTGGTTGGGAAAGTAGATAGAAGAATTAATCAACAATTATTTATTAAGTGTTCTGTTCTATGCTAGATTCTTCATCATCACCATAATATTTATATTTAAGGCTTGCAAAGAACTTTGCACATATTATCTCATCCTCACAATAATCCTGGGAATTAGGTACTATTATTATCCATGTTTTACAGTTGAATATACTGAGGCAGATATGGATTGTGGCTTGACAGGATCACACAGTCAGTAAATGTCTGTAGGCATATTCAAACTTGTCACCCTGATGCCAGGTCCAGAACTCTATCCACTTTGATGCCTAGCTCTTTCATGTGCCACCTAGTTGCTGGATACTGGATATATAAATTCAAAAGAAGAGAGATCTATATCCCTGGATAATAAACATTTTGAGTTTTTTGAAGCTCTAGCTAAGGATCCCTCAAAAAAAAGTCTCAATGACTTGCTCAATGTTTGATCTATCTAATGGACAGAGAGAGTATTAAATTTGGAACCAGGGAACCTGGTTTCAAATTCTGACATTTGCCTGCACTTGTATGACCCTAGAAAAATCCCTGAAACTTAGGTTACATATCTCTTTAAATGAGAATACTGGGCTAGATGATTTCTAAGGTCTCTTCCAGGTCTAAATCTATGATCTTTAAGATTCCAATTTTTTTCATGAGCACCTACTGTGTGTAGAGCTCTTCCCACTGGAACCGGTAGGATCATCCATAAGACAAACTATCCCCAGTGGCTTCAATGGGTTGGTCCAGGTAAAGTTTAATTTACTTAAAACTTTGCAATGAATATGGTTAAGCTGACCAAGTAAAAAAATTATTAAAATTGGTTTATATGAAAAATTCCAGTGTACACAAAGAAATCTATCCACCACTATAGAATGAACTGATGGAGTCTGATTGCAGATTGAAGAATAACCATTTTTCATTTCATCTAATTTATAAGTTTTTTTTCCTTGTATAGGCAATATATGTTTTTTACAACATGATAAATATGGAAATATATATCAAATGATAGCACATGTATAACCTATATCATATTACCTGCTGACTCAGGAGAGGGAAGGAGAGAAAAGGATGGAGAGAACATGAATTGAAAGATATCAGAAAATTATTATTACAAATCATATCAACATATAAAAAATTAAATTTTAAAAAATTCTAATGGACAGAGGATTTGAAAGAACAAGTCTCTGATCTTGTTAGCAGACTGTCCAGAAATAGTTTTGCTCAGTGTTGTTACCTCATTCTGGAGGAATGAGATCATTACACTTACATGCTACTCACTCTAAGAGAAGCCTCAAAAACCTTTGCCTGAAACCAGAATGAATAGAATTTTACAGAGTGCCCTCAGAAAACATGACTATGAGTCCTGATTGTGTGAACACAGACAAGACATTTCACTTCCATGTACCTCAGTTTACTTCTGTATAAAATGAGAATAATGCCTGTGTTCCCTACTTCTCAATATGGTTGGAGAGACAATGTTTTGTGAACTTATAAAACCATCAAGTATTCTTTCTTGGCTCCATTCTACAAATCAGCCTGAGATCCTAGTCCCTAATAGATCTCTCATGGGATGAGGAAATGGAGACAGTCAAAGAATGACTGCCTTCTCAGGGAGCACATTGAACCCTTTGATTGGCCTATGGATTATATAGGCTGCCTTCAGGGCCTTACCAAGATTTTCTTTCCATATGCTTCTTTTTACCTTTTTGCTTACCTTGATTCCAAATTTTCAGCATATAACCAGAAATCTAGAGGACATTTTCTTGAGGTTCACAACAGCTAATAAAGTAGGATCTAATGATTTCATTAATGGCAATTGCTTCTCAATTGTTTTTAAACAAACAAACCCTTTTAGTGCCAAGATGACAGCCAGATACTAGGACCATCAGGAGGGCGGAGCTCCTCCATCCTTAGCTCACAGCAAGGATCAGTCTCATTTACTTAGACTAGAGTTAGAACCATCATTTTTAGCCCTTTGAGATTTATGTCTCTAATTAGAAATGAGCCACTACCACTTCAAAGAGAGATAGCAGAAGTAGGTGCAACAAAAGTATCTGTGGTTCAATGTAGCCAATGTGTTCATTTGTTTTCCATAACACTATCTTTTTGAGTCATTGGGAGATTATACCAATTTTTTAAAGCATCATTAAGACATTTATTTATTTTTAAAGTAGTGTGACTCTAAATCCATAAGTTATGTTTTTGTTAAGATTTTCATATTGGATGCCTCCCCCAGCAATATATAATTGAGAAGAAAATATTTTTCAAATATGTTAGGGAACTATAAATATATTTACCGTGACCTTATATAAAGAACATATGTAGACACATATGCATCTACAAATATGTACATCTTTTTTAACTCATTACTCATTTATTCATCTTCCTGCCCTCTGCCCCAAATCCCTTGGTACCCTCTCTGGGAGAAGTTGGCCCATCTTGGCTGAGACTTATAACTGAGGCTCACAGGTTCAGGGTCTGATTTCTGAAGGAAGAGGCAAAGGAGAGGAGATCCCTAGTCATTTAGGCTTCTCCACTGGACATCCTCTTCATCCTCCTTTTGTGAGTGAGGGATCCCTTGGGGGCCACATCAGTGCTATAAGGGGCCATCAGGAGACTAAGTGACAACTGGGATGTGGCAGCTTTGCTGGTACTGGAAGATGCAATAGGTATTATTTCCATTTAGATGCATAGATTGCATTTTGTATATTGTATACATATAAGCAGAGCAGAGTATGTTTAGCTTAAAACTACTCTAAGACTTTTGGGACACCCTGCCCAAACTCCCTAAGGGCATCAACAATTTTATCTTTGTAGTTCCATCATGTATCCCATTTATTTACACATTTACAAATAGTAAGTCCTTAATTAACATTGGTCAAGGTGAATGGAATTGAATCTTTTTACCTGTTCCATTTTCTTTGCCCCTCCTTCCCAGCGGACTTTTCTTTGCTGGCAATGGGCATATTTATTTATAGAGAACAAATGATTGCTTTCTCCTCTGCCTTAAACTGAGACAATAGCACCTTTTCACCTTTGAAACTGGTTTTTCCATATTACTCATGCCAGTCTTTTCCCCCACTAATTTTATGATTATAATGAGGCAATGGCACACTGGTTAGCACAGATGACCTTCTAATTGAAAGACTGTAAATTCAATCTCCGTTGCTGGGCACTGACAAAAATTTAAATAAGTATAACTGCAAAAGCCCCTGCCATAGGCTGGCCCCTGACCGGAGGCCAGCTTGGTCCTAGTCATCTGTCACCAGTGATGGCCTCACAACTCCTGGGTGTTAACACTGTAAGCCATTAGAAACAGGTTGGCTTCACAAAGCAACAGGAAATGGGAGAGTTTTCCCTGGCTCTGACTCAGAAATCATGGCTTGTTTTCCCTTCTCTATCTGCCAAGTTGCCTTTTTGTTGAAATGCTTCCTAAAAGAGAAATCTCAGCATGAGTGGGCTTCACTGTTCTTGCATTATACCTGAGTAGACACCAAAAAACCGAGCCTCCCCAACACCCCTGCCCATCACCTGTATCATCCAAATTAGAGCCAGAGATGAAGATTCTAATTCTAGGGCTGTACACGTAGCTAACCCTTGCGGACCACTTCAGCTCAGCTCGTAGCATCCCCACCCCACTTTTCACCACCCATCATCTTGGTGCTGCTTTTGGGAGGTCAGTGGGTTTTCAAAAGAAACAATTGCTGAGGGTCTGGTTCAAGTTTCACAGGTGACCTGCTCTTAATTTCTGTATGGAGAAAAACTACCTCATTGTTAGACTTGGGGGAATCCAGCGGGGAAATGTTTGCACCAAATAATTGAGTACCTATTAAAATTGTGATAGTCCTGGACCTTGACAGAAGCTTCCTAAAAAATGGTGGCCACATATGGCCAATAGCACCTAAAACCTGGTTATTGGCCTGTCAGCATGGTGCATCTTTATCTCTAACATATCACACAGATACAATGGGAATTTTCCATTGCCTTTAAAGTTTTGCATTCTGTATATTTGGTTGTTAGACAAATAGAGCAAGCTTTGCCGACTTCATTTTCATTCTTGGCAGCATGTTTTTATCATAAGGCAGATAGTCATTAATTTACAGAATCAACGCTGGGAACAGCTTTTGTGATCTCATATTAAATTTTCCCCTGAATCCGCCCCTTGGCAAAAATTACTCACATCGTTAAAAAATATTTAATTAGGCTGTAGTTTATACCCAGCTCACTGGGGAAATGTTGGAATTAATATGATTTGCATGAATTCTGTTTCTCTTTTTCTGTCAGAGATTAGTTTTGAATTCAGTTCAGAGGGTCGTTGACACTGCCAAGGACTCACAATCGTGAAGGTCAAACAGGTAGCAAATACTTCCCCTGGGTAGTTTCCCTGAAAAGACAGCTCAAAATTGCTTTTAATTATGGGTTACCTAAAAGGCCACTTGCTGTTTTTATTTTTCCACAGATCTCTGAAACACTGTGTAGCTGGAAGTTTTAGGTAAACCATTTTTGTTCCCAACTAATAAAGCCCCAATTCTTTATCTGTGTATATGTGTATAGTATGCATGTGTTTCATGCATACTACTGAAGGATTTTTCCATCAAACTCCACGATTTATTTTGCTGGTAATTCATAGGAAAGAAAGTTCCTTTGATCTTGTAGCTGGATGTTCAGATATTGGAGGGGAGGAGGGGGAGTAATCTGTTAGGAGAACCAGGTGGGGAGGACATCTTCCTAATGCACCTGCTTCCTTCCTTATCCCTCCCAAGATAAGACACAATATCTGGTTATGCATTTACTTGTTTATTATTTCAAGGGTCCATAAAAAAGTCACTCTCAAGAATATGTAATTCTATGCCTTTTTAAAAGGAGAACGTAATGGAATATTTAATTAATAAACTAATCAATCAATTAATCTCTGTTATATAGGTGTTAAAAATCTCATTCTTTTTCACAACCATATCAATAAAAGCAAAATGGCTGCCTACTTATCACAATAATGGGAAACCATTACAAACACAAAGAAAAACTGAAATTGTATTAATTCTACCAACATCCACAGGGGTAACATGAACAGAATTGTCTTTTATTTTGGAGGGCAGCTTTCAATTCCCTTATTGCAGACACAGGGTGTATGTAGCTTCTTTCCTAAGGTCCATCACTGGTGAATAAGACATAGGAAGAGGAGGCTTTTCTGATTTGGGAATTTGTAGCTCCAATTTGAAGTATATTCCCAATCACAGTAAAGGTACTTAATTTTAAAATCCTCCCAGTTTCTCTAGTGTTGAGTCTTACTCTAAGTTCAGGAAATATAAGCCATCTGTTTACAAAATGTGTACAGACCACACCGTGCTGCTGACTAGCCAACTGTTGATGAATAAATATTTCTCTCTCAAATGATTTATATGGGGCCTCTATCAGCACTGGAAGGGTTAGAGTTGGTTTGACCCTCATTTCTAAAAATCGTGCATTGATTCTGTTTTTAAGGACCTGGAATGCTGCCAGATGTATCTGCCACAATGATAACAATTTAATTGATAATGAGGCTGATGAAGATTGTCTTATACACTGGCTCAGTTCTCAAACACTCATTTTTCAAAGACTTCTAGAAATGTTAGAGCATGAATGGGAATCACAGAGACCAGCCATTCCAACCCCCCATAAAAGAAGAAACTGAGTCCAAGGGAGGTGCCCGTGGCCATAAAACTAGTGGATGGCAAAGTCAGGACTGTAACTGAGATCTAAAAATGTTCTAATTTGGTTATGGATGGTGAGGTGGATAGAATGTTGGGCTTGGAGTCAAGAAGTTCTGAGTTCAAGGGACAGCTAGATGGCTCAGAGGATAGAGAGCCAGTCCTGGAGATGGGAGGTTGCGAGTTCAAATTTGACCTCTGATACTGGACAAGTCATTTAACCTCAACTGCCTAGCCCCTACCACTTTTTTGCCTTAGAACTGATATTTAATATCTAAGACAGAAAGTTATAGTTAAAAAAAAAAGAAGAGCCGAGTTCAAATCCAACTTCAGACACTAGCTATTCTATCATGGGCAAATCATTTCATCTCTGTCTGCCTCAGTTTCCTTATTTGTAAAACAGAAATAATAATAGCTCATATCTAGCAGGGTTGTTGTGAGTAGTAAAAGAGATAATATTTGTAAAAGCACTTAGCAGAGTGCCTGGCATATAGTAGATCCTTAATAAATGTTTGTTCCCCTCTTCTCTACTACATTGCCATTCCATTTCTGAATCTGCTGATTTCCTATTTTCCTTTGGCACATGAACTCCACTGAATTTGTTTTACTGGGATATATCTGTGGGCATTGTGCCATTTAGCAAAGACTTGTTTGCACAACAGGGTAGGTATGTATCCAATACATTGTACAGCCAGCTGGTAACGGGAAGATTTTTTTTTTTAGTGTTCACTAGCACAATACAAATATTCCAAGCTACATGTATAGAGACTAAAACTCTAGAGGGATAGCACTGTTTTTATAAAACTAGAAATTGTACAAACACAGTTAAAGCTGGGGACATCATCTCTATCTCCCAGAGGAATATAGATCACTCAGAAAGCCAGAATATGTCTTTTCTATTTTGTGTGTATATTTCTTTGGCATCCTTCTTTGAGGAGCACAAAATTATGAAGCGACTGTTATTTCACCTTCACTGAGGTTCTCAGAGGTAACCACATCCCCCTTACCTGAAAAGAGCTCTTCCCATATTGCTACTCCATTGAAATCTTTCTCTTCCTTAAAGGTCCAACTCAGGTACCACTTCTCCTATCAAATCTCCCCTAATCTTTACTGGAAGAATTCTGTCCTCTGACCTTGAATCACTGAACGTATTGTTTTTTAAATTTAGTCCTGTATCCTCTTCTAATGTCCATGCTAATTGTCACAATGTCATCGGTGTGCACTCTTGTACCTTTTCACACCTTTGTGATTATGAACCAAAAGTGTGTGGTTGGGGGGGAGATTTGGGGTGTTTATTATATTCATCTTTGTAGATTGCCACTAGTGCCTTATGGATGCACAAGTACAAACATGCTTTATGATTAGTCAGCTTGGGTAATGTCCAGTGTTGGAACTCCCTCCTCTAAAACAGATTGTAAATCAGATCTGCTGTGGCTATCGAAGTTTAGTGACTTGTCTACTTCCCAACATTCTTTCCTAAACCCTGAAATTACTTCTGCATTTCCTTCTTCATGTATAAGTAGTTTCTCTTTGGTAGAAAGGCAGCTAGGTTGTTCAGTGGATAGAGTTCTGTAAAAAATAGACTCGAATACAACAGCCAGGAAGATTCATCTTCCTGAAATCAAAACTGGCCTCAGATACCAGCAGTGTGACTCTGGGCAGGGTCACACTTAACCCCGTTTACCTCAGTTACCTCATGTGGCAAACGAGTTGGGAAAGGAAATGGCAAACCATGCCAATATCTTTGCCAAGAAAACACCAAATGGTATCATGAAGAGGCAGATGCTACTGAAAAATGACAGAACCACACACATAAACTTCTAAGTTCAAAGGTTGGTACCCTTTCTTTTTCTTTTCATCCTCATTACCCTGATAGCCATTTAATAAATATTTATAGAATTAAATTGCCCAGTCACATAGCTAAAAATAGATAAGAGCAGGATTTGAACTCATTTTTTTTCTGACTCTATATCCAGCTACCTATCCAGCAGCCATTAGACCTCTGTTGTCCATCTAGTAAGTACTTAATAAGTGTTGGTTGAATTAATTTGAAATGAGCCAAAATGAATGGTTGGTGCTGTTACTTCAATTCTATTTTCTGGATTAACTCCAGAATTGGAGAGAAATTGTATAATGCATATCTGGTTTTCTGTTTATTAAAAATGAGTTGTACATCCTTTTTTTTCTTTTTTTCTTTTCCTGCTGGTGTAAGCAAGAGTGAAAATTGGAAGCAACCCATGAGTATGCAACCTAAACATCTTCAGAACCAACAGTTATCTTGCTTAATGGTTTAATCCTAACTGCATTCCCAAGTGCCCCTCTGCCCCCCATCCTCATTCATGCAAGTATGCTAATGAGTCAGATGATAAGCTTAGCATCCAATTCCCACTTCTCAATCAGAATGTTATCACAACTTGAAGAATTTCAATAGGCTTGTGACTGTGATACATTAAAATCTTCCTAGGAGTTCACCTGGGAATATCTGAGTTCTGGAAAAACTGAAGTAGGACACTCACTAGTGCTCTGAAGAGAAACTGATTTCTTACCAATTCCATTGAAGGGCCCAAGAAAGGTGTGATGTGGTCTCAAAGAAGACTGGAGCTCTGAAAATCAGGAGGATTCAAACCTCATCTCTGACACTTAATAGATTAGTGACAAGTTTACCTTACTGAACCATGTTTCTCTCATCTGTAAAGTGGGGGTGTTGATGGTCAGTCCTTTCAGTCTTTGTCACCCCATTTGGGATTTTCTTGACAAAGCTACTAGAGTGGTTTGCCATTTTCTTCTCCAGCTCATTTTTTGTTATTGTTCAGTCATTTCATTCTTGTCCAACTCTTTGTGACCCCATTTGGAATTTTCTTGGCAGAGATACTGGAGTGACTTGACATTTCCTTCTCCAGCTCATTTTATAGGTGAGGAAACTAAGGCAAATAGTGTTAAGTGACTTGCCCAGGGGCAAACAGCTAGTAAGTGAATAATAACAGATTTGAACTTGGGTCTTTCTGATTCCAAGCCTGGCACCCTATCCACTATGCTTCTTAGCTACCCAAAATGGAGAAAATAATATCTATTATGCTGATCCTAGAAGGTGAATATAAGGTTCCAATGCAATAATAACAATAACAACAATAACTAATACATAGGTAGTGTCTTAATGTTTGCAAAGTGCTTTACAAATATCTTATTTTATCCTCACAAATGCCCTGGGAGATAGGTGCTATTACTACCTCCATTTCACAGATGAGGAAACTGAGGTAGATAGAGGCTAAATGACTTGCCCAGTTTCACCCATCCAGAGGGTGTCAGAGACAAGATCTGAAATCTGCTCTTTCTAAGATTTCAAATTCTGTGCTCTATCCACTGTGTTACCTACCTGCTTCTAATATATATTAGCTCTTTGTATGTAGATCCAATGTAATATATTCATGTTACATCTAACATAGAGATATATAGAACATCTGTATAGCAAAACATGCTTATTAGTGCATATAAATCCATCTGTAAGCTTTTAAAACCCTATATAAATGAGTTGGGTTTTATTATTTTTTTTCCAGTTCAAATTCAGGTTCAAACACTTACCCTTGCCAGCTGTGTGACTCTGGGCAAGTCATTTCACTTCTGTTGGCCTCACTTTTCTCATCTATAAAATGGGGATAATAATATAGTGCCTACTTCACAGGGCTATCATGAAGATCAAATGAGATAATAATGATACATTGCTTAGCACAGTGCCCGGCATGGAGTAGACATTTAAGAAGTGCTTATTCCTTCTCTCCCCTCCACTTTATTTCAGTTCTGCCGCTGATTAACTATGTGATTGTAGGCCAGTCACCTACACTTTAATAAAATGAATTAACAAGGTCCTAAAGCAAATCATTTCCATTTCCAATGGTGAGTAGGAGGATGACATTTTTGAGGCAATTGCAAAAAGGAGATTGCAATTGGATGGGGGAAAATCCCTTACAGCTGATATTAAATTGCAAAAAGAAAAGAATCAGGGCAGGTTCCTTCTGAACTGACTCCCTCCTTTTCCCCAGACTTGCTTCCAATGATTCCAATGAAACTGACTGCTGTTGGCAAGAAAAGGCCCCGGATTTATTTGTAACCCAGAACTGTCCAGATAGACAAGCATCAATTATGCACATTATGTACCAAAATAATAGTGTTAAGCCTTGCCAGTGGGCAGCCTCTGCCATCAATGGACAGCACCCTGCTCCCAATGAAGAATGTCAATTCCTGATTCCTGTAGGTGACAGAAACACTGACCTTTCCAACCACAAATAGCTCATTACCCCAAATGTACACTATCCAAAGCTCTCACCAGTACGTAAGCCAGTTTCTCATAATGCCAACAATATTACTTTTCTTGATTTTCTCAGCCTCTTTAGGCAAAATGGGCTCTGAGCTCTTTCTTTCCTATTTCCCTGAATTGTTAAGATCTCTACCTCCCAATTGCATGAATGGAGTTGATTGTATTGCCTGAAGAACTAAGGCCTTTTTATAACATGATCAAATCCAGAAGTTCTTAACCTGGGATCCATGGACCTGAATCTATGAATTTATTTTAGGGAGCCTGTCAACTTGGAAAGGAAAAAAAAAATTATATCTTTATTTTCACTAACCTCTAACTAAAATTTAACATTTCCTCCCAATTATTTTGCACATTTGTAATTATTATTCTGAGAACAAGTCTATAGGTTTCACCAGACTGCCCAAGGGGTCCACAAAAAACGATTTAGAGCCCTTGATCTAATCTATCTTCTCCCGGTAGCACCATAGGGAACATTCATACCTGATAAGTCTAGAAACAGAAGGACAAAAAAAGGTAGAGGGAATCATCCAAGATCATTCAGTCATAGGTGATAGAAAATGACCCAGATTTTTGCCTTTCTGGGTAATGTTCCAGGCCTTTTAGTGTGCTACTGCCTCTCTGCTTGAATGCTACCATTTTCATTTCAACTTTTCCAGTCTAAGCCATCAGTCAGAATCTCTTTGATTCTGAATAATAATACCTCCCTCCAGCCTTATAGTCCAGGAAACAAGTTCTCATTTTTAAATTCTTTTCCCTTCTTTAGTACCTGTTCATCTCCACAGGTTTTAAGTGGCCTGTGGATATTCTGGGTTATTGGATTACTTTGTGGAGTTCATCCCTAAATTGTTCTCTTGAATGACCTCTTTATATCAGTACCAATTTTGAAATGTCAAGAAAAGGAGTTCCAATAGTCTCAAAACAGGATGGGAATTCAGGATATCTATAGAATAATCTGATCCTTACCCTGCCTCATGTAACATATTGTCAACTATTACAATGTCCATGACCAGTTCTCTGGCTCAGCTCATCTTCTTATAAAGTTATGGTACCTAAGAAACTGTGTGAATAAAGCCTTTTGAATCCAAAATGAAAGATACTGTAGACAGCTAAAGCATAATATTTTTTCAGTAGGTTTTAGTATTTGCTATAGTGTATCTGATTGCTGTTGTAGCATGACTATCATTTTAGAGAAGTCCTATAATCTGCTTCTCTCGTTCATTTAATTGCTCTGTTGGAGGAAGAAGAGAAATTTGCAAAATTTTGGATGGAGTTTCTCCTTTGTTCTCATACAACAGTCCTTATGTATTCATGGAGATGATTCAAAATTTCTCATGTTTTGTGTAGTTTCTTACAGCCCAGAATCTCAAGATGTTACTTCCTTGAGTAGATTTGTACCATCTGAACACTGGTTTCCCAGACAGGGAAATAGAGTTAGATCAGCAATGGAACTGGGGCAGAGCCCATGACACATCTGCTTACTTGTGTTGTCCTGGAATCATATTCCTGCTCCATACTTTCATAGAGAAAAGTCTCCCAAGTAACATCAGAGGTACCACAGTAAATAGTCATTGTTACAGGCAGCTAGGTATATGATGAACAGAATAGCAGGACTATAGTTGGGGAGACCTGGGTTCAAATGTGATCCCAGATATTCCCCAGCTGTGTGACCCTGGGCAAGTCACTTAATCCCAATTGCCTATCCCTTACAGCTCTTCAGCCTTGGAACTAATACTTAGTATACAGTTAAAAAAAAAAAAGCAAGAGAGAGAATTCATATTAAGTCAGAAAGGAAGGTTTTAAAAAAATAGTCAATGTTAGTAAAGCTGTGATTTTCTGAGTTGTTTTTTGGCTGTCAAAGGAATATTGTCTCTTTTTCTTTTGTTTTTGAACTTGTAGCATTTGAGGGCTTCTTTAAGTGCCCAGCAGAAAAGACAGGAACTCATCAATCCCAAATACGGAGTTTCATTTCTAAATGGTGCAATTAAACTGAGAAAAAGGGACTTAGTGGTAATTGTTGACAGTCACCTAGAGCTATTAGATAGTATGAAGCTGCTGGCTGTAAATTCAACTAATAGGTTACCAGGAAACATACCTGCAACCATTTATATTACATCCAAGGAAGCAAGAAAGCTGCATTAAGGCCGTAATGACTCATTAGTTAGTTGAAATGGGGGAAGATGGTGCTGTATTTTGATCACTTTGCTTATGAAAGGATATCAAGGTACTAGATAGGGTTGTCAAAACTGAAAGCAGTAAATAGGAAGAGGAAGAATTCCCAGCATGAGGGGCTGGAGAAGATCTTAGAAACAGAAAATATTGTGGTAATTCAGTTTTTGTATTTTTTCAATTGTGTCTGCTTTTTCAGGACCTCATTTGGGATTTTCTTGACAGAGATACTGGAGTGATTCACCATTTCCTTCACCAGCTCATTTTACAAATTAGGAAACTGAGGCAAACAAGATTAAGTAACTCACCCAAGATCAGGAACCTAGTAATGTCTGAGACCAGATTTGAACTCAGGAAGAATAGTCTTCCTGACCCCAGTCCACCTAGATGCTCCTTAATTTAGTTAAACAACTTAATTTGGACAAATTCAGCAAGTATTTATTGAATCTCTTATGAGCAGTGGAGCAGTTATGAGGCACAGTAATAGAGTGCTGGAGCTGGAGTCAGAAAGACTCATCTTCCTGAGTTCGATTCTGGCCTCAGATACTTACCAGTTGTGTGACCCTCTCTGCTTCAGTTTCTTCATCTGTAAATGAGCTGGAAAAAGAAATAGTGAACCATTCCAGTACCTTTGCCAAGAAAACCTTACATGAAGAACTTTTCTGAGACTATAAATTGTAGAGAACTTGCCCAATTTGCATTATTAGAGGAAATTCCTCACAAAGAGCTACCTCTTCTCTGATACTACATTATAATAAAATCATAGGTCAGATCAAAGGCAAACAAACTATTATATAAATAATACATACCTTTTTTAGGAGAGGCTCTATCTCATCAATGAAATCTTATTTTCTTTTTTTTCTAAACAGGACATGATTTAAACTAGACTTAATTCAAGTCACAAGAGCTGGTCTTTGTTGCCTCCTCCCAATTTAGGTTCTAATTATCTCTTGCCTGGTATTATCACAAATGAAGGTCCTCTATCATATCTCACTATGCATAAGGCATTGGATTTAATGCTGATGATACAAAAGTAAACCACAACTCACTTCCTGTCCTCCAGAGACTTCCCTTCTATTTAATTCCCAGTTGCCTTTTAAACTACATAGGGAGAGAGCCTTTTCTCACACTTCTGATGATACAAAGACAAAGATTCTCATGATTTTCAAGGGGCTTTTGAACAATGGAGTGACTCCCCTTTGTAAATTTATTACAGAAGGAAAGGAAAAGATGTGCCAAAGATATGTGAAAGTATAAGAAGCCTTGAGAATCAGGCCTAGAGAAGATGATCTTATGTGATGAAACATCTTTTTTTTTTTAATGGAAGGAATTTTTTTTCGCAATTTACAAATCTGCTCATTGGCCCAGAGGGGACAGCAAAAAAGGGAGAAAATACTCCTAGCTTTTGGAATAAACAGAAATAAATGCAATTTGCTAAGTTCTTCAAAGCTTCTGTGATGTGGAGTATGTGAATAAGTACTCTGGGGCTTCCCTCCCTCAAGTTAAAATCTCTATCATTTAAGAGAGTGGATGTTGTTTTAACTCTCTAAACATCCAAGTCAACAAGGTCCCTTGCTGCAGATGGCCCTTTTATTTGTCTGACAGGACTTGTAAATTTTAAAAATGTGTCCCTTAGGATCCCCAACTCCTTTGATGGACTAAGAGGAGGTGGAGAGAGAGAGAGAGAGAGAGAGAGAGAGAGAGAGAGAGAGAGAGAGAGAGAGAGAGAGAGAGAGAGAATCACCAAGCCAAAGCTTTGCTCAGCTGGACCCAGGAAAGTCTTCTGGTTTGCCTCAAATCACTTGAATTCCTGTGGGATGGAATTCCTATTGGTATGGACAGGTTGGAGGTTTTCATTTACACAAGAGTTTAATCGACAATAAACGTTTTGAATTAAATTAAAACATAAATCCTTTAAGAGCCATGTATTTATTCTGTTTCCGCTGGATGCAATCATTTTATCTTCTGTCTGAAGGGCAATGCAAAGCAAGGACTGCTCTAATGAATTCCTTCCAGTCAGGCAGGTGTGCAGTTGGTTAATAGTGATGAATGTTTATCTTAAAAGGTCCTGGAAGCATTCTCTGCATTTGTCCATTCCCCTCCCGCCCCCCTCACATGTCAAAATTGGGAATTCATCCTGGAGCCTGTTTTGTTTGTCAGAGTTTTCACAGCACTGCATTTGCATACCCAAGAAGGGAATCAATATAACCCAGCCGAGGTCCTCCAGTGGGCTTTAATTATATGCCTAAGAATGCATGTGTAGCCCCATGTAATACTTGTGTTTCGGCAGTTTTTTCCTCTTTATAGCTGACATGTGCACAGGCTCTTTGAAAATGGGGTAAAATCAGGAGTTTTCCAGGCAAATGCATACCAAGTTGTTAAATGTGATGGCAAAATAAAAAAAAGCTTCAGTCAGTCTGATCAGTAAAAGAAGAAGGAAAAAAAAAAGACAGCCAGCAAACTGTCTGTCATGTGATGAAATTTGACAGTAGGGATTATGGCTTTGATGGACCAGAACAGCTAATAGAAGAAGCTGACATTTTTGAAACCCTGCTAATTAAGGGTTCCTTCCTTAATATTAAAATAAAGTCTTTGTCTGGGTTTTATGGTTGGAGAATCAGGTGTTTTCATTAATATATGCCAGTCAGTCTTAATAAGCTTGGAGGGCAGAGGAAGTTATTACTGAGTGACCTTCTACAGAATGAGCATGTTGCTGAGGGCTCTAACCCTGCCCCGTTCAGACTGATGAATCTCATTTCCAATGCAAAAGCTTCACAAGAAATCCAAGTATTCTCTGTGCAATCACAGAAAATAATCCTTGTGTCTCTTGTAATGTCCAGAATTGCCACTTATGACACTACTACTGTACAATGAATATTACAATGCATATTATTTTTTCTAGCACAATTGTCTACGTTTCTGAATTGCCTCGAATAGAAAAACTTATTGTGAAGACACTTGTATTGAAAAGTCAGCTCATTTTAATACTTTTCAAATAGTCATCTACTCTGTTCATGAATTATAATGCACAGAATACATCTGACAATACTGGCTTTGAAAAGGAGATATGTCTATATTATTACATATTCATTTTCAAATAGATTTCAAACAGATTTTAAACCATTCATTGAAATTCATTGAAATGATAAATTCACAGTTGGATTTTGATTGACTCTTAATCCAATTTTACATTTGGTAAGTTTTTATTCCCCCTACCCTACCTCCAGCCCCTTTCCAAACCCTGTATTTTTCCCTTTGTGTTGCTTTCTGAAAAGAGTAAACTGATGGGTGTGGTAGGCACTCCCCAGCTGAAATCAATCTCTTCCTCCTCAGTATTGCCAAGAGTATTTAGTCTGGATCTTGCCTCTGCCCTGTTATGTTTTACCATAGTTGTACACTTTCCTCTTGGATTGTAAGCTCCTTGAGGGGAGAAAGTCTGTTGTCTTTCAACTTTGCATCCTTAGCATCTAGAAGCTTGAGTGCTTTGCATATGTCAGGCACTTGACAAGCATATGTTGAATTTCACTAAATTTAGCGTTCCAAAGCCCCTTGCAAATAAGGATTCTTCCATCAATTGCATTTGAATCTTCAAGGCCTAACGTAGTGCCTTACACATATTGGGTATTTAATAAATATGCTTGTTGATTGATTGGTGCCAATATCATATCATAGATTTAAAATTAGAAGTCTCATAGAATCATGAGATTATTTAGAGTTTCAAGGGTCCTTAGAAGGCTAGGAGTGTCAAACACATAACATTCCCTAAAGAATCAGATTAAAATATAGCTGAGAAATAGTTATCAAAATAAATAAAAGTATAATAAAACATAGATAACGTTAACATGTGTTTTTCTAAGCCCTCAAGAATCTTTATGTATGGTACTACTAACTTAAGTTAGCTATCACTGATCTAGAGGAACTCATTTGTTTTACAGATGAGGAAACTGGTTAGGTGATTTACCTAAGATAACACAGGTGGCAAATATCAGAATTAGGATTTGAAACAGTCATCTGTTTCCAAAGTCATTACTGTGCCACCTCTGATTTTGAAAATGGCATATAAAATGTTAAGAAGAGATTCACCACTCTGATGAACTCACTATATAGGAAAAGAGTTTCTTGTTCTTCATTCTAGAACTGGAGCCAAGTTATGAGTCCTCCAGGCATTATCAGACCCACTGCCCCAGATGCCATGCAAAAACAGTAGAGATATCCTGCCTATCTGGTCTGGTACAGTATGTCCAATAGGGATGACCTTCATGGCCATATATCCAAATTTGTCCAGCTGCCTCTCTTTTTGAGGACCCTCATGTTCTGAGAGAAGCAGAGTCCTTCCATTGAGGAGTCACCATGAAGTTGATCAGTAAACCAGATGTTAAGTATTCTAGAGTTTTTATTTTGAGAAAACAAGCTAAATTGGAAATGTAAAGTGCCTTGGTAAAAGACAGGATATAGAATTTTATTGATCCATGTGTTTTTCCATAAGAAAAGCCATAAAAAATGCAAGTGCATTTGTGTGTCAGCTATGGAAACAAATGAGAGAGGAGATGCATTCAGGGCTTAAATTTGTGGAGCAGGAAGTTGGTTCTACATGCCCTACTTACATCTGCCTCAGTCTGAACCAACGATTTGACTTTGAGGTATGGACTTGAGGAGCCAAGGAAGATAGGATATATCCTGTATATGATTTATTTAGTCTGCTCCTCAGTACCTTTTCGAAAAGAAAGGTTGATGCATACCAGTAGAGAGCTGACTGTTTGGGTGCCAAAAATCAATCAATGAATTTCTCTGCCCAGATTGATTTAGTATCTGTCATGGTTTCAATGCTCTGCTAGATATCAGAGAGGATTTGAGAGAAACAGAAGATGTTCCCCTGCTCTCAGGGAGTTTACAGTCTGCTTACAGAGGTGACTGCATACTTTGTATTTAAGCTTTTGATCTGAATCGAGAAAAACAGCTGACTTTTCTCACTTTCCACTCAGGGCATCATCTGCTAAAACCACTCTATCTACAATAATTAAACACTTCTCTGAACTCAGCATTTTCTCCTTAATTATTCTTGAAAACAATTAATAATTTCAGTAACACTAATGACAGCAATGAGGCAACATACCAAAACTTATTCTCCATATTTTTGACATTGATTCATGAACTTCCTCATGATATATTTTTGATATATTTTCATTTTTAAAAATTTGTGATTTTTTTGTTTTTAAACATCATTTTCCAATCAAAATCTTTCCTGTCAAACAAATCATCTTTTAATGTTTGTTTAAAAACAAAGAAAAACACTAAAATAATGCCAATCAACAACAAAACTATATCTAACAGCATACCAATGATTTTATAACCCTAGTCACCCACCTCTCAGTTGAGAGCAGGAAAATGTATTTCTTTACCTCTTCTCCAGGACAAAAAATCAATCAGTTACTCTGAGTCTTGGCTGACATTTAACATTATTTTTGGTTGCATTTTTGTGGTCAGTCAGTATGTATATTATTCTTCTGGATCTTCTTATTTCATTTTATACGTGTTTTTCCAAGTTCTTCATTCTCATCATTATGTCAATGCAATAACATCCCATTACATCCATGTGTTCTACTCTATTCAACCAATCAATAGTAACCCATTCTGAGGTTTTTTGCTATCTTAAAAGACGCTTCTATGAATATCTGAGTATAAAGCCTTTATTTATGTCTTTGAGCTCCATGATATGTATGCCTAGAAGTGAGATCACTGAACAAGAGTTGAGTAATTTTTCATGGATAATTTCCAATTATTATTTCTTTTATTTTAACTTTATTTTTTGTTACATTTTGAGTTCTGATGTGTCTTCTTCCCTCCCTCCCAATCCAGCATTAGGGAAGGCCAGCATTTGATACAGATATATTTATGGAACTGGATAATACATAACTCTGTATTTCAGCTCTTTCTCTGGAGGTGGATAACCTTTTCTTTCATAAGACCTTTGTAGTAGATTTGAATATTCATATTACTCATAATGGCTTAATCATTCACTGTTATTCTTCGACCCAGATTGCTGTTACTTTCTATTGGTTCTGCTCATTTCACTCTATATTATTTCATACAAGTCTTCTCATGTTTTTCTAAAACTGACCTGCTTTTTATTTTTTACAGCACAGTACTATTCCATATTTTTCAGAATAGTTGGATCAATTCACTGTGCATTAGAGTGTTTGGCTTTCTACAGTCCTTCCAACATTGTACTTTCTGATTATTGCCCCTTTTGATAAATGTGAAGTGAAATCTCAGAGCTGCTTACTTTACTTCTCATTACTATAAGAAAAGTTGGAGTGCTTCTTTCACATGGTTTTAGAAATTTTACATTCTTCCTTATTTGTTCATGTCCTTTAGACAAGCTACCATTACCTTTATATTGTTAGTTAACTTTTTAAAGTATTTATTTCTCATTTTCTCATGCAGATTACAAATTCCTAAAGAGCAGGAACCATGTTTTACATGTTCCCGAACCTGCTAGAGATACCTGAATATAATATGTTTAACAAGTTTTTGATTGATTGATTTCATCTCACATTCCCACTCCTCCCTAGGATGTTGACATCTTCGCCTCCCCACTTATTTTCACTCTTTGCCAGTCCTTTCAATCTGGCCTTCCTCTAATCCTCTTAGTCTCTGTGCTGATTTCTGGTATTTGCCTTATTTTTCTCTCCTTACCCATTCTATTTACATGCCCGAACTCTATGCCAAGAGCAACTTATAGTCTATTATTAAAGCTGTGGTTTTAACTTATTCCTTTAAAGTGGCACCTTGAGAGTGCTCAAGGTATTGACTTGCTTCATAGAAAATGACCCAAAACACCACTACACTTGGCAGTTTCAACAGCCAAGATGAAATACTAGTAATAGTATTTTAGGTCCTTATCCTTTGGTGAGCCACTGGGAGTAAAATATGCTCGAGGACCAAGATGCTCACCCACATGAAGTGAATAAATTCTCTCAGTCAGTGTATTTAGAGTTTGTTGTTGTCTAAGAAGAGGCTATTTACCACCTAGAAAACTAAGCTCCTAAAAAAAAAAAAGAATACTTTTGACCCTGCACATAATTTTATTCTTCCTGATTTGGGTCAAGAAGATCAGATTTTTCATATTAATAATTAATATTAGGCACCAGTCATCCTAGGGGATGGCAAAGTAGATAGAGGACTGGGCTTGGAATCAGGAAAACTCATCTTTATAAGTTCAAATCCAGCCTCAGACATTTACAAGCTAGGTGACCCTGGGCAAGTCATTTAATCTTGCTTACCTCAGTTCCTAATCAGTAAAATGAACTGGAGAAGGAAATGACAAACTGTTCTAATCTCTTTGCCAAGAAAACTCCAAAATGAAGTCACAGTCAGACATGACTGAAATGACTCAACACAAGCCAGTCATCTGCAATGTCTAAATGCATAGTAATCACTTTAACTTCTGTCATTCTTAAAGTTTGCAAAGTGTCTTCTTCAGAATGACTCCGGGAAGTAGAAAGTGTATTTATACCCATTTTGCAGATGCAGTGCGTGAACCTTGGACAGGTTGATTGATTTATCTCCATAACTCCCTAGCAATGAGAGGTAAAATTTCATACATGCACTAATTTTCTACTTTGCAGAGTTGCCAGGAAGGAACTTTGCCATAAATCTAGCCTCATACACTAGCTGTATGACCCTAGACAGATCAGTTAACCTCTGTTTGCCTCAGTTTCCTCATCAGCAAAATGGGGATAATCATAGCATCTACCTCTCCAAGGTTTCTATGAGGATTAAATGAGATAACATTTAGAAAGCTTTTGGGAAAGTGCTTTACAAATACTAGATATTAATAGGACTATTTAAATGTGAGTTATTACTTTCGAGCCTTATGCTATTGTTTGTTATCTTCCAGTAATGATCAACTCTTTGGGGGTTTTCTTGAGAAGATACTGGAATGGTTTGCAATTTCCTTCTCCAACTCATTTTACAAATTAGAAGATTGAACAGAATTAAGAAACTTGCCTAGGGGCAGATAGCTAGTATGTGTCTGAGGCCAGATTTGAACTCCTGACTGCAGACCCAAAACTCTATCCACTGTGCTACTTAGCTGCCCTTTCAGATCTTATAGAAAACTCCTGATTCTACACAGCATTCTATCTACTACAGAAACCTGTAAATTATAAGAAGGTAGAGACAGTGTCTTCTCTAAATTGTGTAATTCTGCCAGCACTAGCACAATGCTTTGCTCATAATAGATCCTTAATGAGCTCATGAGGCTACAGATTAAAGACCATCAAGTCTGACCCTATTATTTTGCTTATGATAAAACTAAGACTCATAAAAGTTGTCACATCCTAAAAGATTACACATTTGGGAGGTAAAATTCAAAACCATTTCTTACTGACACTAAGCCTAGCACTATCTACTCTGCTAGGCTGCTTCTCAAAAAGAATCTTAAAATCTGAAATTGCACTAACTCTACCCTCTAAACATAATCAGATGCCAAGAAAACTCAAGAACTGAGTATTGATGACCCAAGGGCAGCTGATGACACAGTGGATAAAGTGCTGGGCCTGAAATCAAGAAGACTCAACTTCATGAGTTCCAATATGGACTTACGCTTACTATCTCTGTGACTCTGGCCAAATCACCAAACCCATTTTGCCTCAGTTTCCTCTCCTGTAAAATGATCTGGAAAAGGAAATGGCAACCCATTCCAGGTTCACTGCTAGGAAAACCTCAAATGGGGTTACAGAGAGTCAGACATGACTGAAAAAAACACCATCAATGACTCATGGGAAGATGAAGTAAGATCGGTAGACAGTATGGCTATTGGTCTTGGTGTCAGGAAAACCTATATTTGCATCTTTTACCTGTGACACTTGCTAACTACATTGGGTAACCCATTTATCTTCTCTGATGTTCATTTTCTCATCTGTAAAATGGGAATAATAATGTAGTATCTTCCTCATTGAAAGGCTCAATTGAGATAATGTATGCAAAATTATTTATAAACCTTAAAGTAGTCTTTAAATGAGAATTACTCCTCCTGTCAGTATAATTCTATAATTGTAAGTATTCTAGGGAAGTAAGTTTTGTAGAAAGTATAGAGATTGCCAAATGGTATGATGTTGTGATCTGAGAAGTTTTTCTCTGTCTCTTAACATGTTGGAAAATGTACCTCTTTTTTTCAACCTTTTCTCTTGCACCCAGAAAATACTGAGGTATGGAATAAAATGGGCCTCTCTCAGCCTTCTTGGCCTTGTTGCTAAGTAGCAAACATGAATCTTTGTTATGCTCTCTGCAGTATGACCTGAGCATTGTGACTCATCTAACCACCTCTATTGATACTCTTCCATCATAAAGTAGTCCCTTCAGAAAAAAGAAGCAGAAATTATTAATGTTATTTAAAAATCAATATTCATGCATAAAACAGATCCAAAGTTACTTTAATCTTATAAACACTGTTCTTTTACTGTAATTGGAATCAAAATAAGGTCACCCTGTCTCTCAGAAAGGAGATGGAGAAATTGGGCTCATCTTAATCATGCTTCTTTTTCCATTGTCTTTTTCTTCGAAAAAAGACATATACTGAACTCCTAGCCAATTTCACTTTTCCATTCTTCATGGCTCCAGGGCCCTATTTGAGTTAGTGAAAATATAACCCCAGAGCCCCAGACACCCCAATAACAGCAGACGACCCAATGAGTAACAGGCTCTAGTAAAGATGAGGTTATATTGATGCTGACAATCGAGTGATGTTCTGTTCCTTCTAACATGCTTTCAGTACCCGGGTACAGAATGACAAACAATGACCTTTGTGCTATTCAAAGATAATGGATGAGTTGTGCCAATATAATATACAAGATGTGGCCTGGTCTCATTATCATTGAAATAACAGAGAAGCTTTGTGAAGAGCTACTTATTTGTTGTTTAGGGGTGAAAGATTGATGGCAATTATTTTAAAATTTGTTCATGTTGATTTCTGGGCATCATCTGATTTTTTACTATGAGGTAGGACCCAAATGTATCTTTTCCTTTCCTTCCCAACACTCTGAAAAATCCACCAATCTGACCTTCTATTCTTTCAAAACTTCAAAATTCCAGGAACATTATAAAGTATTGTTTAAAAAGATATCTGATCTAGACAGTTCCACCTATTCAAAGTGGCATATCCTTATGGCATAATTTCCACCCAGAATGAGGGCATTCCCTATTTTTCTCTTCCTGTCTTTCCCCCAGAAAGAAAGTGTCATTGCCAGGGGACAAAAGGTGTAAATGTGACCCAACACATCACAAGCATTTTAGAATGAGGCAAGTACACTCCTATAATATGGTGGGGGTGGAAAATTACCTTGATTGAAGGTTACAAGAAAAGAAAACCAGATAGATTATAGGGAGCATCTGTCACAGACTGCAAGGACTAACGAAAACTGCCAAGGACATTCTTAAATCAACTTCATGTTTAGCAACCTGTATATGGCAGGCATTAACTTGACCTCTGGTATGAGAATGAGAATGAATGCTGGGTCCATAAGCCCAAAGTAATGATGCTGCTATGAGATGATCACTTTCTGTATCTGTTTATGGGTTTGTCAGTAATACTGATTACCATTTCATTGAGTTTGCTGTAGAAAGGGTCACAAATAGGCATGACCTAAATGTCCCCACAGTGGTTAAGTGGATAGAACTCTGGACTTTAAATCAGGAAGACTCATCTTCATGAGTTGGAATCCAGCCTCAGACACTGTCTAGCTATGGGACCCTGGGCAAGTCACTTAACCGCAATGCCTCAGTTCCTCATATGTAAAATGAGCTGGAGAAGGAAATGACAAACTATTCCAGTATCTTTGCCAAGAAAACCCCAAAATAGCGTTACAGAGAGTTAGACACAAAAAAACAAATGTCCCCAGTCTTCTTCCCCACTTCGCTTATTCACTTCATCCTTCTCTGGAACAGGAAAATCCACAGTATACTTTTTCTCATCTAAAAGGCTGTAGGGAATATTAGCTATACCAGAGTCAAAAGAGTATAAGACTCCTGAGTTCTTGTCCTATACCTAGCTCTATCTAAATAGCTGTGCCACCCTGAACTGATCACTTTTACATAGCCTCCTCCTCTGTGAAGATGAAGCATTTAAACACAGTCATCTCTAAGGTCCTTTTCAGCTCTAATTCTACCACTCTATGAATCTTGTCTTCTGGGTCCAGACTGATTCTACAACATTTTCTTTGAAAGTAGATCCTGTGTGCTTGGTATTGCACCCAATGTGTGCCTGTAGGAGAAAGTATAAGAAACCACTTGGCCTCACTGGACCTTACAAATAGTGGATGCATTCTGTTCTAAAAGTAAAATGAGCTCTGGGCATTTGTACATCAAATTCATCTGTGAAAGATGGCTCACACTTGTAAGCAGAGGGTTATTTCATTTCAGTGGGGGCGGGGGGAGTGTACTGGCAGGAATTTTCATTTTACCTCATCAGCCTGATACAGGAACTTTTCTTTCTTCTTGTACTAATTTATATGAGTATCCCTGTAAAAGGCCCCTTGCTTTTATGCATTTTTCCCCTTCAGATAAGTCAGCAAATACATGGAATGAGACAGAGCAGTAAAGAACATCAAATTTCTGTCAAAACAGTTCATAAATATTCAGTATAGTTCTGCACCATGTAGAAAGTTATGAAGATGGCATTAAGATACCAGTAAATCTAAGGAAAAACCTATGCTAATCAAGATCTCCCATCTTATTACATTTTATTCTTTTATCATGTTATTATCCTTCAATAATATAAATGTTAACCAAAAATAACGTCATGGATTCCAGCCGGCATCAATGGGACATCATCTTTGTGCTCCCCAACTAGGAAATCAGAGTCTCTTAGTCGACTCCAAAGCCTCATATATTTTGAGGGAGCTTAGTGACATATAGTTAGACCTGGAGTAAGGAAGACTGAATTCTACTGGCTTTTATTGTTATTATCTGTTAGATCTGTAAGGCAATAGGCACCATCATGGTGCCCTCTCACCCATAAAAGCTATCATTTATGTAGTGCTTTGAGGTCTGCAAAGCATTTTATAAATATTATCTTTTTTGATCCTCACAAGGATCCTGAATGTTATTATTATCCCCATTTTATAGATGAGGAAACTGAAATACAGGTTAAGAGTCTTCTTAGGATCACAGAGCAAGTTAATGTCTAAGGCTGGATTTGAACTCACATATTCCTAATCTCACATCTAGTGCTCCATCTAGCAGGCCACCTAGCAGGCTCTAGACATAGGAGACACCATATGATCTTATTTCCATTGCTTCTTGGGATTCTCAGAGAATCAGAGAACCCAACCAGAAATGGCACTGTTTTTCCCATAAAAAGATTTTGTCAGCACTCATATTCCAACCAAAGATCTCAAAGGATCAGCATATGAAAAATTATTCCTCCTCACAAAGAGGTGGGAAATTCCTAGTCTGGATGGTAGGTACTCATTTGATACCCAGAGTTGGAATAAAAAAAAAATATTTTTGTGTGCCTTCTTAAAAATGTCCATGCTTCTATGTGTTAATCCTTCTATGAAAAATAAATATTCATTTTTAAGAAGAATAAAAAGTATATCTTGCTCTTCCTGTTGAATTAAGATAGTCTTCATAATCCTTCTTTTTGAAAGCTTCTACTTAAGCCATACTTCTTTAGAGTTGATTTTACAATGTCGATGCCTCTTTGCTCATTTGTACTGGACCCCTTCAATCAAAGGAAACATTCAGGAGTCCTGAATTCAATGAGTCACAATGTTAGTACAGTGCTGTAGTTAGAAAGTATTGCTCACTCCAGGGGGGCAAGCAAAGGCTATTGACATGCTTGCTTGATGTATGAAAAGACAAATTAGTCCCCCATCCTATCTCCCAGCAGGGTACAATGACCCAGCATGAAAAAGTCAACTCAATGGCTGTATAACATATTTACTTTTTGGGGAGGAGCAAGGGGAGGTCAGGGAAATTTCAGACTTTCCAAATCAACTCTGTCTTATTTGCAAATTTTATCCCAGTCAAATGAATGTGAAATAGATTTGGGAGAAGGATGTAAATGGCAGGTGACTGCAGGTCATGAGGAAGGGGGCTGATGGTTCAGTTTCTCATGTATATTTGTGTGTGTGTGGCAGGGGAGGGGGGAGGGCTTTAAGTGGGATAAAGTGAGAAGAGCAGAAGAGGGAGAAGAGTAAAGAAAAACAAACTTTTTTTCTGACTGTGATCACTGGTAATGCACACTTCATTCTAGAACCCAGTGCTATCTCTGGAACTTCTGATGGATTTCTAAGGTTTCTTCTAAAATAATGAATAATGTTCTCCATTGATCTCAAGTCAATGTGAATGGAGAAGTCCAAAAATACTGTTAGTCATGATTTAATTTTTGTTCTGTGATGCAAAGTAAATGATTCAGAGTCCTATGAGTAGCAAGTAAAGCCCTAGTTTATGCCAGCATGTAAAGAAAGAATGATGTGTGCATGTTTTTTTTTTAATTAAGGTCTTGCACTAGCCCATTATCCCAGAGATGTAGTTCAGTAGAATACTCTATTATTTAGAAGAGCAAATATTAGGAGGGAAAAAAACTGCAACTTTCCATTGAATATATCATAATTAAGAACAGATGATCACACCAATAATCAATGTTAGAATGCTTTTTTAATCTGCTGCTGGTGATTTGAAATGATAATTAAAGAAGTAGGAGGAAATGCAGTTTGATTTTCATGATGCTGTGCTACAAATCAAATAATGAGGACACGGGGGCAACCTGTTAGAAACAAGCTATGGTCCTTCCAAGGTCCGGAATACTGACGCACGTTGGTTGTGAAAGATGGGCACGGGGTTATAGTCTGGGAATGAGTTCAGAAAAGTTCCTAACTTATCCCAGTTACCACAACCCCAGCTCCATCAGTGCTCTTTGGCAACAGTTGCATGTGATACTTTGGCATATGACCCAAAAGGTACTGGTGAAGAGAGAAAGAGGGTGAGAAGTCCAGAGAACATGCTGAGGCAGAGGTGAGGAGAAATAGGACTGGAGACATTCCTGAAATAATTGTCTCAGTGAGAGAATTACCAATTGGGAGAATGGAGCCTCAACACATTGGTTTCTCGAGGATAGGAAGACTGTTGGAAAAGACCGGATAGTAAATTGAAACAAAGTTAGGTGAAAGATGAATATAATGGTACCCTGTGGTATAAATTATAAATATGTATGGGGAAATATATCGGGATAATGAAATAAAATAAATGTGTTAATTGTCAAGTGTACTTATAAGAAATGTTTTTCATTTTGAATATTTGAAGGCAGAAAGCAACAAGTTCCTTCTGTCCCATTTGTATGACTTCTTCCTTAGCTGCAGTTGATAGAATGCAAGTTTGTACTGAAAATCCAGTCTCATATACAAACTAGATATGAGACAGTGGGCAAGTAATTTAATTTTTGTCTGCCTCAGTTTTATCATCTATAAAATGGGAATGATAATAATAGCACCTACCTCCCAGAGTTATTGTGAGGATCAAATGAGATAATAATTGTAAAGCACTTAACCCTACCTGGTAAGTAACTTCCAAGGCTTTGATGAATACAGGACACCTGGGCAAAACCCAGCCTATACCCCTGTATTTATGTTGTTTAGTTGTTTCATTCATATCTGACTCTTTGTGGCCTCATTTGAGGTTTTCTTGGCCAAAATAATGGAGTGCTTTACCATTTCCTTCTCCAGTTCATTTGACATATGAGGAAACTGAAGCAAACAAGGTTAAATGGCTTGCCCATTATCATACAGTTAGTATGTGTCTGAGACCAGATTTGAACTCAAGAAGATGAGGCTTCTTGACTCCATGCCCCACATTCTATCCACTGCACCACTCAACTGCCCCTAACAGCTGTTTATAAATTAAAAATGCATAAATTGAATCAACTTGAATAATTCTTTATTCTTCCTTATTGAATGTCTTTGAGAGAAATCTGAATGACCATTTATTTTATACAGCTATATATATCACAAAAGGAAATCACAGTAATGTATCAGTTAGGGGTAGATGATTTTGAGGACATCTTCCAGCTAAGATTCTATGATTCTGTGACTTAGTGTAAGGAAAACTATGAAGACTATTTCTCCTGAGCACCTCTCTTATTTCTTGTCCCCCAAACTTTGCTGAACAGAGGATATTCCCACATTCTGGAGAGTGGTTTTTGTTAACCAGGGACTAGGGCAAAATGGTCATGATCATAAGAAACTCATATGCAGGGAAGAATAATAGGGACCATTAAGAAGAATAGCATTAGATTACTTATGGTATGACTGAGAAATAAAGGAATCTGGACTCCAAAGAGAGTAAGGCTAACCACAAGACAACAACAGGCATTTATTAAGCATCTGGTGTTTGCCAGACACTCTATAATGTGACAGGGCTACCAGTTCAAGCCAAAAGATAGTCCTTGCCCTAAGGAAGCTTACATTCCATGGGGGGGGGGGGCAATACACAAGTAAATGTCAACTGAAAGGATGGAGTGGAGAGGGATGGAAAAGGTTCCCATGCAGAGGCATGATGTTATAGTAACTTAAGATTCAGTAATGGGGAAGGGCAGCCAGGTGGCTCCATGGATAGAGAGTCAGGCCTAGAGACAGGAGAACATGAGTTCAAATGTGACCTCAGACATTTACTAGCTGTCTGATCCTGGGCAAGTCTCTTAACCCCTATTGTATAGCCCTTACTACTCTTTTGCCTTAGAACCAATTAGTTCAAAAACAGAAGGAAAGGGTTTAAAAAAAAAGATTTAATGTAGGTTCAATTCAACCTTAAATTTTTTATAAGTAAGAATAACAGAGCCATAATCTAGAATTCTTGCAACATTTGGGTTTTAGAGCTTTGAAGAGGAGTAGACATCAAGACAGAGGAGAGTCCAGCTGCTTTTGCAGTCATTCTAGGAAAAGGGGGAGCTTCTCTCCTAGAGGATCTGGCCAAAACTTAAAATTTTGGTAAAAGGTGGGCCCTAGGAGAGATCTTCCATAACAATGGATCACTGAATATTATGGTTCAGGGACAATTCCACCACATAGTAATTGTGAGCCAAGAAGCTGAGATAGCAGGCACAGTGAAGAAGACAAGGGATTTCATGGGACAAGGATGGATGAATGTTATGGGCAGAGATTAGATAAGATTATTCCTGCTTGCAGCATCAAAATGGAAGATATTATAAGCTCTTTCCCCTGCTTTCTAAGGGGGTTTTTATTTTAGTAGCTACTACTCTAGAATGAGGGAAAATCCATTGTGGTAGTGATACTCAAGTTGGATATTTGCTACTTAAGTCTTGTATTTTCTCTCCATTATAGAACTCATTACCAGTATTTCACTTGACATTGGGCTTATTTCTTGGACTTCTTTTCTCTTCTTTATGATTAGGATGGCAATAGTTAGACATTCTGTTAGGCATAGAGATAAGAGTAGAAAGGCCTTCTTCCTTCATTCTTTGAAAATCTACCCACCAAAAAGAAAGGTTGGAGGGAGGACTCACTCAGAATCTTCAAGCTACATGGTCTGTTGAAACATAGTAAAGCTATACTATCCCAAAGGTCTGCTTTATCAATCCCAACAACTTCCCCTATTCCTTCTGTAAAATGACCACATATCTTGAACATTATGCTCCATTAAGTTAACAGTGACATACTTTATAGCAACCTGTTCTGTCAAATCCCCACAATGTGACCACAAAGCTAATACTAATGCCTGAGTCTCGTTGATATTTCTTTTCTGAGATATCAATATTTTTCTTTCATCTTAAAGATGTGTCCTTGGGAGCCTGAAAGGATATGAGGAACTCTTCTATTATGGTATATTAGACTGTAAGTTCCATAAGAGTAGAGACTGAGTCTTATGATACTTTTATGCCTCCCTAAACATCTTAGAGGGCTCAGCATGCAAAAGACATTTAGTAAATATTTGACGAATGATGTAAGTTGAGTTTCTTAAAATATGGCACATTTTGACTCAGTTTCCAGGGTCTTCTTTTAACAATAAATATAGAACATCTGTGAGAGAGACATCTCTGGGGTGGGACTTGTGAATATAAATGCAAGCAGATTTTATAGATGTAGATAAAAGTCAATTACTATGGTATTTGATGAAAATTCTCAGCATCCTGGTACTGTTTGTGGTCCTGATGCAGCCACGGAAAGAACCATTGAGGATCTCAAACTCCTAAATATTGCCAAATTATTTTTATAAGGCATTTCTCTATACTCTATCTACAATTAATTCAACAGGACAGAAGCAAAAAGCCAGCCCATTAATAGCCTCAAGTAGCTACAACTACAATGATGTAGCAAGGTATGCAAGGAATAATAAATATTAGCTATTCAGAGTACCTGGTGCATAGTAGATACTTAAGGAATGTTGCTGGATTGAATTGAAAGACAATGTATTACAGAGGATTTAGGTCTAGATTTGGAAACAGTGAATGTAAGTTCAAAGCTGACTCCCCTGATTCCTATTTGTATGACCCTGGAAAAGTGTCTTGCCACTGGGCTTCATTCTCCTCATTTGTAAAATGAAAGAAATGGACTAGATGAAGTCTGATGCACCTCCCCACTCTAAATCCTTGGTTTTATTCATTAAATGATTTTCTCAAAATAATGATATTGGACACTGGCATTGTGAATGAACTTCACTGGAGCACCATTTCTGGGAAAATGTGGCCCTATTCTGTTTTGGTCCCTGGCCTCATTCTTTCTAGGATTGCAGAATTATAGATTTAGAGCAAGAAAGCATCAATTTTGATTCCTTCATTTCTTATATGTAGTAAGGCTAAGACAAGGTAACTGTCTTACTCAAAGTCACACAGAAAGTAACAGACCTGAATTGAGTGTGTAGGTTTAGCATCAGAGAGCCAAAAATTTTATCCTAGTTCTGATAATTGCTGATTGCACAAACTCCATGCATCTGTGTGCACCTCAGTTTTCTTTTTCTTTCTTTCTTTTTTTTTTTGTAAAATGGGAATACCAATACTTCCACTCCTCAATTCACAGGGCTTTTGTACAGGAAACATTTTGTAAACCTTTAGGTGCTGTGTAAGTATGGGTAATCATTTTGATTACTATATAGCTGTGTTGACAAACCTATGGCATATGTGCCAGAGGGAGTTGCTCTCCACCCCACTCCACTGTACCTGAATACATTTCTTTCATCTCCTTCTCCTCTGCCCAGCAGCCTAATAGAAGTGCTTCCTCCCTTCCCTGTCTAGGGTAAGGGAGTGGCTCACATGTGGTGTGAGGGTGCAGTTTGGGCACTCAGACTCTGAAAGGTTTGCCATCACTGCTATGTAGGATTCTATACACAGGTGAATAAAATTCCTTTGTAAAAAGATTTACTTAAGAGCATATCTTTGCTTAGACTTGGAGCAAAGGGAGGGAAATGAAAGGAATTCATGAACTGGTCATGTTACCAGGGATAGAAACCAGTGATGAGAATTGTGCTAGAGATGGAATCAGGAAAGACTTGGGTTCAAATCCTACCTCTGGAATTTAACTAGATTACTATGGGCAACTCATTTAATCTTCCCTGAGGTTCAGTTTCCTCATTTGTAAAATAAGTATAATGACTGTGGTAAATCATGAAGTTGTTGTGAGGACCAAGGGAGACTCTGGGATATGTGTGTGTGTGTGTGTTTGTGTCTGTGTGTCTATGTGTGTACTTCTCAAGCCTTAAAATGCTATGTAACTACCATTTATTATTTATGAGTACCATATTGAAATGTTGGGCAGGGGACAGCTAGATGGCTCAGTGAAGAGAGAGCCAGGCTTGAAGTTGGGAAATCCTAGGTTCAGATCTAGCTTCAGATATGTCCTGGCTAGGTAACCTTGGGTAAGTCATTTAACTCCAATTGCCTACCCCTTATCGTTCTTTTGCCTTGGAACCAATACTTAATATCAATTCTAAGATGAGTGTTTAAAAAATTGTTAGGCAGACAAAGAAGAGTATGACATGACACAGTAAGAAGAACACTACCTTTGGAATCAGAAGACCTGGGTTTAAATCTCATCTATGAAGTTTACTATCTGTATGAACTTTCCAGGTCACTCAACTTCCCTAGAGACTCAGTTGCCTTGACTGTAAAATAAGTGGATTAGATTAGGGTGAAGGAAAAGGAACAAGTGTTTATATAATATTAGTACCTTCTATGTGCTATGTGCTTTACAATTATTTAATTAATTTGGTACTTACCACAACCCTGCAAAGTAAGGTGCTGTTATTATTCCCATTGTATAGTTGAGAATCTGAGGCAAACAAAAATTTGGTGACTTTCCCAGGGTCATAAAGCTGATAAATGTCTGAAGTTGGATTTGAATTCAGATCTTCCTGATTCTGAACTCAGAACTTTATTCTCTGTCCTATCTAGCTGCCTAAATGACATCTGTGGCCATTCTGGGTCTCCGTCTATGATTCTGTGAGTTGAATTAGCAATATTTGAGTTTGAATCCAAGGTCTATCTTAATAGTTGAGTGACCAAAGGCATATCATTTACTATTTTGGACCCTTAGTTTCTTCATCAGTAAAATGGGGAGAATAATTCTTAACATCATCTACCTCTTAGTGTTGTTATGAAGCTCATGTAAGATAGTAAGTAAAGTGCTTTTTAAACCCTAAAATGCTAAATGGATATCAGATTTTGCTATTCCAAGATCCCATGCATATTCACCACCCTCCTGGAGTGAAACAGGACTTCTCACACAGATCATATGCCTGTAGTATAAGTGGGATTCAGTGATGCTTTTAATAGGAATGTGTAGATAAAGTCTTTCTATATAGAATTCTGTTCTCTGTGTAAATGATTGTGGATGCTGGAAAAAATTTACTTATACAAGACTAAACCTTATGATCATTTTATGGGTAAAATAATCACCCCCTCTCTGAATATTCCCATCAAGCCTAACAATGTTGTTTTTAACCATCTCTTTCATTGATAGAATAACTAAAGCCAGTGACATTGAGGCACACATATCTAGGACAAGGAAATAGAGCCCCTTATCGCAAAGACCTGAGTCCCATTGTCTTGAACTTGACTTCCCAGTTAGTGACCTTTGTTGAAGCTAAATGGGGTAATGAATAGAGCACTAGTCTTGCAATCAGAAAGACCTGAGTTTGAATCTTGACATTTACTAGCTATCTGATTCTGAGAAAATCACTTAATCTCTCCCATGAGGCCTCAGGATCATTGCAAAATGGAGATAATGCTAGCACCTCCCTTGTGGGTTATCGCAATGATCAAATGAGATATCATATGTAAAATGCTTTGCATGTCTAGAAGTGGTGTATAAATATTAATTATTATCATCATTATTAATATTGCCATTTGGCCAGCATTTATTTGTGACTACTTTCTCTCTGCCTTATTTCTGATTCCCCAGCACTAGATTTCCATATTTTCCAAAGAATTAGTTAACTGAGTTGATGAATTAGTATACCAGTGGATTAATGGGGCTGGGTTTTTCTCCAGGTGGAGGTAGAGGTGTATTTTTAAGCCTGGGTCTTTTAGAGACATTTCTACTACCTTTAATGGTTTCTCTAAAAAGGTGACTTTTGGTAGCACTTATTGACCAAACAGAATGGGAGGAGAATATCCGAATAAGCCAGGGATGGGGATTTTTTTTTTTAATGGGACATGATAATGGTCTTTATATGAGTGACTGCCCCATTGCCTCCATGTATTCAAGACTAACCCCATGTTGGGCAACTAGATGGCTCAGTGGATTGAGACTCAGTCCTAAAGACTGGAGGTCCTGAGTTTAAATCTGGTCTCAGCCACTTCCTAGTTTTTTTACCCTGGGCAAGTCACTTAACCCCCACTGCCTAGCCCTTACTTCTCCTCTGCCTTGCAACCAATACACAGAATTGATTCTAAAATGGAAGGTAAGAGTTTAAAAAATTTTTTTTTAAGACTAATCCCATGTCAGACAGTCATCCAAATTCAGTTCCTTTGTGCCAAACCCTGTTTTACAGTAAAACATAAATGGTCCCTGACCTCAAGGAACTTATATTTTTTTGGGAGAGATGGGATATAAATAACTAAGTCTCCATACTTGCTATATACAGTGTAGATGGAAGACAGTCTCAGAGATGAAGGCATTAGCAGCTCGGGGACCAAGAAAGGTCTGTGTGAATGTTTAATAATCAGGAGCTCAGGAAATCGACAGTATTTTCCACTCCGATGTTGTCAGCTTATCACAATCTGTGGTCTGTGCCGAGAGGCGTGCTGTGGTATTAAATAAAAGATAGAGTTTGAGGAAACTGACAGAAATAGTTTATTAAAGTGCTACAATTTGCCTCCATGCAAGATGAGAACGACTTTCTCATATTCGCTAATCCCCAAACAAAATAACCATCAAGAAATATTAAAATACACATTTTATTAGTTTCATTTAATTTCTTAATTGCTCAAATTCAGTTTACCAATTTATTGCTGTGTGAAACGCTTAGAGGCAATGCGTACATTAAAGGGATTATTTACATGTAATCCCTCCCTCCCAGAGGAGAGGAACTGATCACTTATGAATCCTGATTTACACTCTGTAACAATACCAGATGAATGAAATAGTTATTGTAAAATGATATAGTCGGTAGACAAATAATATCATAGCAGTGTCATTTAATAGCCACAAGAATTTAATAGCCACATTTTTGGAAAGAGATATGTAAGCCTCTTTCAGGAAGCCCTGCTAACCAAACTCAAATTGGTCTCCCACTTCTTCGGCTATCTTGCATTTAATCGACAGATACTGGAGATGTGTTGCCTGTTAAGATTTTAATCAAACAGTGTCTGGAAACAGATGTAATGATCTTACCCGACCTGGGAGACCTGTGCAACACAGTTGCTTCCAGTGATCTGCTTCTGGATACACAGTATCAGTGTACCCAATCCCAAAGAGCCAAATTTAAATTTCGAAGGAAAAGAAGGAAACAAAGGTCCCAGGATCAAAATATGTAGAACCAGTAGGGCCTTTAGAGATCACCTGACCCAACCCATCTGTTTTACAGACCAGCAAGCAAAAGCCGAGAGAGAGTAAGTGACTTCTCCAAAGTCACACAGGTAATATCAGTGCTAAATTTTGACCCTACATCTTTTTTGCCTCGAAATCCAAAGATCATTTCAGTTTACAGGATGATCTCATAGTAAATCCAATTGAATAATCTGTGAAAAGTCCTAAAGGGCAGCCAGTTTCCATGGCCTATGTGAGCTGATCTGCTAACTACTAAACTACTGGGGAAAGGAAAAGCCCATTAGTGACCTAGAAAACAGCTTCTTCTTGTCTTGTTGCCGTTGCCTCCCTCTTTTCTGTGGTACCTATAACCTCAGTGCATTCCTTGGCTGCATTATTGCTGTACCTGACAGGAGATTAGAGATATGAGATGGAAGGGATTGGTACTGAAATTAGCCCAATTCCTAGCAGCAGTGATTGCCCCCCTTGTGCAGCACATCAGCCACACTGGGGCCCCCTCTGACATTGGGGATCCATGTAGGATTTCAGCCGGAGTCCGATTTCTCTGATATTCCAATTCATTGCTCTGTGCTAGTAGGCAGGCTTGCCACATACAAAATAAAACATAAAAAACTACCCTCGAGGAAATTTGTACCATCTATTTTATTAGATTGAAGTCAGAACAAGCTGATACCAGCAGGAAAAGAAAAAAAAATCCTTGCTGGCTTAGACCCAAGCTGACCTTTTTCATGTGGAAAATTCTCCATGTGATTACAGAGCTAATGAGTAATATTTAATGAAAACATTATGTCTCCTCATATATTCCTAAACAGCACTTTTTACATTTAAATTTACATAGAAATAAGCCCTTGGTACTGCCCACATGTATAAAAAAGGCATCCATGAAAGCTGAAATGGATCAGGGCCATCTCTACCTGAATCCAGATCTCCTCACTGAAAATGGAACAGTCTAGCCAATTATCCAGATAGTTGGCCTATACAGCCCTAAATATTCAAATATTTGATGCTACTACCCTAGCTGGCTTGTAGTAGTTGTTGTTGTTGTTGTTGTTGTTTTAAACCCTCGCCTTCTGTCTGAGAGTCAATACTGTGTTCCAAGACAGAAGAGTGATCAGGGCTAGGCAGTGGGAGTTAAGTAACTTGATCAGGGTCACATAGTTTGAGAGTATCAGAGACCAAATTTGAACCCAGGACCTCCCATCTCAAAGCCTGGCTCTCAATCCACTGAGCCACCTAACCAGTCCCCTCCACTAATCTAGTTTTAAAAGTGAAAGATTTTAGTCGAATTTTGTTTCACATTTTAAGTAGGGCTAAATATTGGCCCCATCGGTGTAGAAAATCGTTGATTTTCTACTGGGTTTTATGATGCTTCTGTAAGTCAAACCTTAGATCTAATCAAGGCTGGTCTATGCTGGCTGCTGGTAGAGCCTCTGTTTCTTGAACTGAGCTGGATTTGCATTTCTATTCAGTATCTAACTTGAGTCCTGAGCTGGCAATGAAAAGGCAAGTAACCCTTCTCTCTTCCTTCTTTTCCCTCCTCTCCCGCCATTTCTTTTGTCCCCCTAGGTGGAACTGACAGGCAGCAGTGTGTTTGACTATGTCCACCCAGGAGACCATGTGGAAATGGCAGAGCAGCTGGGCATGAAGCTTCCACCCGGGCGAGGTCTCCTCTCACAGGGGACGGCAGAGGATGGAGCCAGCTCAGCGTCTTCATCTTCTCAGTCTGAGACCCCTGAGCCAGGTGGGAATTGCAATCACAATGAGTGGGTTGGCGGGCAGGACCTTTACCAAATGATTGAGCTCAAGTTGCTGGTGTGAAGAGACTATAAATAGGTCTAATGGTATTTAACAATGCTGTGCAAGGCTTTCAGTTCCATGCAGTAATTAAATCAGGAAGAGATTTGAAAATAAAGAGACATTTTAATAAGTATAATAGCAAGGATCTAATTTTGGTTGAACAATACATACAAAAGGCATTAGTTTCTTTAGTTTTTCTTTCAGATGACTGAAAAAGGTTCTGATTTAGAGTACCCTTTTCTTGGATTGTTACAGTGGCTAAATGCAATGTACTTATTTATTATTCAGCAAAATCTACGAATAGGTTTGTGTAGAATGAAAAGTACCGGGCACATGCAGAATTCTTGGTTCTTTTTTTTTTTTTAAGCATCAGAAGGTACTTGAAAGATGTGAACAGATAAATTAAGGCTAAAAAGAAAACAGTAATGGCTACATTTTAAACTGCCTTTCCACCCTCAGTATTTAATTAGATCAATTGTATAGAGGAATGAACAGAGGTGACATTCCTCATTGGGATTCCTTCCAGGCCTCTTATAGACTTTGCATTCAGAATGTTCCCATTTTCATTGTGTTGTACTGATGATAATTTAAGTATTAGGGGAAAATCCATTTATAAATTAAACAAAATGACTTGATATCCATCAGTCCCCTAGTTCATCAAGCTGTTCAAACACGGGGAAGATTGGCTGGTCGGCCTGGGTCTTCCGAGAGCTCTGGTAATTAGATCTGCGAAGGATTTATTCTTTGCTGATTGGGGCTTTAAATTAATTGAAGTTCCACATTTGTGGTTTTGTCCTTTTTGTACTTTTTTAGAGGAGATATTTCATATTCTTGTGTGGTGGAGTGCTTGGCCAAGCAGCAGTGGTTTAAATGTTAATTTTTCTCATGAGAAGTTTAAGATTTTTAATGAATCAAGGCCTGATTTGAAGTGCAAAGTTTTATTTGCTTACTTGGGAAATTATTTTTGTACTCTTTAAAGATGTTTGTACTATACTTGATCTGTTGTTTTAAAACAGACTCATGGCAAAAAAAAATTTTTTTATTAGGAAAGAAAAATGGAGAAACAAATCTTAGGGTTAATATTGGAGCCTTTGAGCTGATAAAAAACAAAAATAATTCTTTCCAGACCCCTTCAGGAAGATACTAACTGCATCTAGCTTTTACACAGTAGGTTTTCTTACAAAATAAGAAAGAGGGCAAAGAAAGATCTTTGGGAAATGTTGAATCAGTCCCTATTCCCTAATAATAGAAAGGGACAGAAGTAGACCCTGGCCTCTACAAATGTTGTTATCCCAGACTGGCCACAGCTTAGTGGTGTGGAAGGTTTATAATTTATAAACTCCCGGAAACAGACCTAAAGAAACCAATTGTTTGCTGGTCTTTTTCTTTCAATATCCTTCCTCCTGGAAGTAATGTCTGTCACAAGGTAGGTTCGAGAACTCATCACACATTTCAGCTGAAGTGTTCCTGATCCTGAATTATAGTGAATATCCAAATAGGTTCAGATTTGATATTCAAGTCACTATAAAATCCCACACCTTCTTCACAGACAAAACAACTCCCGTCAGACTCCTGAAGTGCTCATCTTTCTTCTCCTTTCAGTTATTACCTCCCACAGATAGCACCAGAACTTTTCAAATCCTTATCTCTTTCAAAGTTGAGTGGTAGTCCCTTTAAAGCTGAAGGCTCACTGACTTAAAAAAAAAAAAGACAGCCATTTTGCCTGATTTTTCCCCCCTATTTTCTAAATCCCTTCCTCAAGCGCTTCCTGTGCTACCCAGTAAATGTAAAAAAGCATGGATGTCATTAACCAAATAACAGCTTTCACTATTGACATGGCAGACTCTATTAAAAGGAGTTTCTCCTCCTTGAAGGTGATTTGGGGGTCCTTTGGGTGAATGTTATACTTTCTTTGTGTTAAGAATCCTTGGTTTGGGCCATTTCAGACCTTCAGTTCTTAATAACATTGAAATTGACTGCTCAAGTACTGAAAAGCTGCTAAAGGTGCTCCCTTTAACCAAATATCTTCACTAATACAGATGATCCCTCTAAGGGAATTAGTTAAAAAGTTAGTGTCAGGCACTACATCCCAAAGCTGCTTATGTTTCTTAAAAGCTGAAGGAATTTTAACTAGATTTTCTGAATCTTAATAACGTGGAAGAGTGTTTATGTTCATAGCGACATAATCTTTTAAACTATGTTAAGACACAGATTTTTTTAAATAGCAGTGTAATTTGGGGAAAAAGGTCTACAAATATGTGAGTATTATGAAAATGAAGAGGCTAGTAGGTGTGGAATTTTTCAGAAGTCTTGTGATGTGTTCAGTGTAGCATTACTAAATGACTGAAATCTAAATAACATTTGGCATTATAATAAAAGGAAATAAGGGACTAAAGTAGCCTAAGAGGCAATGATACTGGGCTGTAATAAGAATTCTATTGCTTTGAGCAGCCAGTCCTTTGATTGTCTTGTCTTAAATCAGTCTGAAGATAATGAAAGGAAATAATAATACAGCCAACCCAAACATATACTTGGTATATGTGCATGTGTCTTTCTTGATAGTTGAATAAATATGATATTTCTTTTCATATTCAGCTCTTGGATCCTAGAGAAACTCTTAGGGCATATATAAAAAAGAAATGGATTGCCTTGGTTAAAAAAATTGCCAAGTTAAAGATTACTCCCCTTTAAAGGCTGATTTGACCATTTTAGAGAATGCTTTCCTTAACCTGCAGGCTCCCATGATATTGTCAAGCTTGGAATCTCTGGACCATTCAGTCTGAATGCTTAATTTATTCTCCATAGATCTTCTTATATCTTTTTCATTCCTTTTAATGGTTCCACAGTCTTGGGATTATGATTGCCATACTCTTCTTTTAATAAATTCAGCGTAGCTACTGTTAAGTGCTCAATAAATGCAAAACCAGCTGTTTCCAAGGAATGCTAGAGAAATTTAGAAATGCCTTCCTGTTTTCAAACCAAATGGCTCTATTTCTGAAGTTAGGTCATTCAATGAGTGTGGTCAATTGTCCTTTTTATTTTATTTATTTTTTATTTTAAAGAAAAAGTTTCCTTTTCTGTTGTGAAAGCTGTTTTTGGCTTCCTGGCAATAAACTCCTAACTGTAGGTCCACCGTCAGGAATAACATATCCCAGCTCTGCTTTGGAGTGAATTGAGCCAGGACGAGGGTCCTTGCAGCTTATTGAATGGGTGAGAGCGCCTAGAAGGAGAAATCAATACTACACTAGGATTTAGACAACTTAGCAAAATGTATGAGACAGTACTTTGGGTAAAGAATAACTACAACAGCAAATTTAACCCATTGATTCTCTGAGATACTGGTTATAAGGCTTCCTTTAAAAGTTTTCACTGGAAGGCTGGGTTGCCATGGGGTGGAAAGGAAAAGGTTGAGAGGATCATTTGCTATGTGATTGTGTGTGTGTGTGTGTGTGTGTGTGTGTGCGCGCATGCGCGCTAGTAAATGTTGACAAAATTACTAAACTCTACAGACATCTTCATTATCAAAATGGAATCATTCAGGCCTTTACAGAGATGCTTATGCTTATGAGATTAAGGAAATCTGATCAGATCCTGTTCTGACTGGAAAGAACAGAAGCAGGTCATTTTTGCAGACCTTCATGTTCATCTCTCCAAGGAGTTCATTAGAAGGTTCCCCAGTAGATGATGGGATAACAGGTACAAATGGCAGACAAGGAAACAATAAGGAATTTCAGCATTCATCTGAAGACTGGCTCAGGGCTTTGTTCCAAAAGCCACACGGATGGAAGATACCTGTACTTTGACAGTTGAATTATTTACTGCCGAGTGTAGTTTTCTGAAATAGCTCCAGTTTCCTATCAATGAGCTGAATTTAGAAGTCAGGCAAGGGAAACCATCTTACTAACCCAGCATCCAACCCTGGTCCCAAGACAGTGTGACTGTATCTACAGCACTTTCTGCTGTACTGCAAATGTCAAACAGAAGGTATAATGGATTTAATATTAGTGCTGGCCAAGGTGTTGAGGGAGCTGTTAATAATGTCACTCCAGTTATTGATCTGAAGCCTTTAAAAATCAAAGAAAAGTGAGAGATCCCCTACTGGGGAAAAGGCACAACAGTGACTGGTTTTTATTGCCAATATATTTCTACATATAGAGTACTGACTTTCTGGAATTATGTGATCACCATTAATCTTTGTGAGATTTTTGGAATCATTGGGTGGTAAGATAATATCGGGGTGGGGGTACCCAAGAGGAAGGGGAGGATTTATCCTCATGCTAATGCCTAACCAGTTTCCTTATATCATAAATAGAACTTTGGAAGAATATAGTGTGGTGCTCCCAATATCAGTATAAGTGTTCAAATGGTGAGGAAGGGTATTTTCTGGGAGGTTATTCCTGATGACAGTGATGGGCTGGCAGGATTTCAGAGTTCTCTGAATAAATTCCCTACCTGAAACATTCTTCCTCAATCACATAGTCACTTGGTTGAGGCGGATTCCACTTCTCCTTTACTTAAACTCTAAGTACAAAATCATGTAGTGGCAGCTTTCAAATCGGAATGGATTTTGTGCTTACAATTAGTGCACCTTTTCAGGAGCCTATCTAATCCTTCAATCTGCATGGCAGTTTGTATGCTATGAAATCCCCGCTTTCCATAGTCCCTAACTAATAAATGAAATTAAAATGTATAATTTATGTTGAATGTTTATCAAACTGTAAACACACATTTAATTCCCTTCCATATTCATACAACATAAGCAAAGATAAATCCATCAGATAACTTACCACGGTTATCTCTGATGGATTGAATGTGAAATTTGTCTTTACTATAGCTAGAACAAAAAGCCAAGAGGGTGCATGTCACCATAAGCCAGTCTTATTTTGGTTAATAACATTCTGCAAGTGTAAATGCTGAACATACCATATAAGAAACAATTTGAACAGACTGGTTTCCTTGTAACTGATGAGGGTCATAAGGCAATTTTAAGATTGTACATTTTGGCAATGTTCTCATTAAAGAAAAAAATAAAATAAAAACGCCCTGAGGGCAATATATGTACCTTAATTATTGTTCATCTTTGGAAATGTGTTTCTAATACATTTCTCCCAATTTCATTACAAAATCTATTTGATGTTGCTCTGAGAAAATGATGAATAAATTTTTTAAAAGTCAATTAATATTAGTATAGGCTTTCTGTTCTAAAGTGAATTCATTTAGCTCTAAAGGTGAATACCAACAATGCCTATTTTCCCTTATATAGTAATATCCCTTGCAAAAATAGCAATCTCATTCTCCCTGGTACTCCCAGCTGAGCTAGAAGATATCTTCTGGAAGTAGAGCTGGGTGACCAAACTTCTTTTCCAGTTTCATCTAAGTATAGCTACAAGAAGTGCCAATCAATTAATCAATAAATATTTGTAAATCTCCTACTGTGTATCAGGCATTGTGCCAGCACTGTAGACCCAAAAAGGGGCAAAAGATGGTCCTTGCTCTCAAGGAGCTTAGAGCCATTAGATATATATCAATCAGGTATAGATCACCTACATTTTGGTTGTGCCTCCTATGCTCTACATTTGTGCTTATTACTGGAGGTAAGATGATGTTCAAAATATCCTTCCTTTCCTAAAAGTTCTTCCTGAATAAATCAGTCAAGAAACTCATTCTCTCCTACCAATGAATAGGGTCTTCTTCAGGTCTAGCTATCTGACACCATAACTGTGAGTTGAAGCCACCCAACTCAGCCCATTGACCTTGCTCTCTCTCTCTCTCTCTCTCTCTCTCTCTCTCTCTCTCTCTCTCTCTCTCTCTCTCTCTCTCTCATTTCAGAAAGGAAAGAACTTACCAACAAAGTTGTTCTAGTTGTGGAAAAACAGCTTCTCTTTTCCTCCTAAGAATCAAGCCCTGTAGTGTTTGTCTTTCTCTTCCCAATTCTCCTTGTAGTAGTCAGTGCCCCCATTTTGCAGTTCAAAAATTATAATCTTTCTGTGAGTGAATATGGTGATATCATGGAAGTATGTGGCAAATAAAACATGAAATAATTGGAAGAGAGACCTCTCTTATCAAATAAATAAGACATTAAATTATAAGGGCCAATTTTTCTAAGCCTACAATAATGATAATAGAAAATCAATATTATCTTTAAGCCCATTATTTTGAGGCAGCTATTTTCTAGCTCCCTGGGTCATAATTCTGCTGTTTCTTTACCTGTGGTGATGAGGGGGAACTTTTTTTAATGTTTCCATAAAATAAAGCTCAAGCTAAGTTGCTAACAGGCAACCTATTTTTTCTCTGCATTTCAACAAAACATGTCCAAGTTGGATGCTTGATAATTACAATTTATAGGTTCAATTTATAAAGCTCTTACCTTCTTGAACAAAGCACATAAGTCATTTGTTCTTAATACATACCACTATACAGAAATCTCTCTCCTGTCAAAATTATACCATTCTGGATTCTTCATCTGCACTAAACAGCAGACTTACAAAGGATAAGTTACCTGGCATTGACTAAGCCTTGCAGGGTGCATAGATCAGAAGAGGCAAAATTGGTCGAAAACCATTTCCACCCCTAGTGAGCAATTTACTCAAGATTGCATTGGGAAAATGTTGGAAATATTGCTTCTGTGCAAAGTTTGCAATGTTCAGTTGTCAGTATTTTGCCAAGCAGATCTTATGTGAGCCTTGTTCTTTTGAAACAAAGCTGTTCCTGGGGCTGCTGTGATAATAGTTGGCATTAATAGAGCACTTCATGTATCCAGAGCACAGCAACTGGTAATTACAGGAGTTAATTCACACTATCTACCTCTGAGGGAGGTCAGTGCTGTTATCCCTGTTTTACAGCTAGGCAAAATGAATCACAGAGTGTGCAAGTGGTCGCCCAAGGCCACATAAGTCAGTTGCAGAGCCAAGATTAGAACAGAGCCTCTAACGTTCAGCACTAAGCTGGAGGAGAGGAGAGTCCAAGGGCTGAAGAACTGGAGAGGGAGAAAGGACCTTGGAAGAAAAGTAACCAGGGGGCCCCTCTGGTGCAGAGAAGGCTTCCGAAGTCTGAAAAAAGCCCTCCCCTCTAATGCAAAATTACTGTGCACACAAGTTTGGGAGGTTTTGTTTCTTTTGTTTGGGGGCTGCTTTTTTTTTTTGGACATACCTGTGATTTCTTTGGTTTCAAGAATTCCCAAATGAGGAAACTCAGTACACTAATGATGGTCAGCACCTCCAGTATATAGTGTATTTTTACATAGTTGTTAACCTGTTAACCCCTTCATTGGACTGTGAACATCCCAAATACAAAGATTATTTTATGACGTTCCTGCTTCCTTCCTTCCTTCCTTCCTTCCTTCCTTCCTTCCTTCCTTCCTTCCTTCCTTCCTTCCTTCCTTCCTTTCTTCCTTCCTTCCTTCCTTCCTTCCTTCTTTCCTTCCTTCCTTTCTTTCTTCCCTTCCTTTCTTTCTTTCTCTTCCTTCCTTCCTTCCTTCCTTCCTTCCTTCCTTCCTTCCTTCCTTCCTTCCTTCCTTCCTTCCTTCCTTCCTTCCTTCCTTCCTTTCTTCCTTTCTTTCTTTCTTCCTTCCTTCCTTCCTTCCTTCTCTTTCTTTCTTTCTTTCTTTCTTTCTTTCTTTCTTTCTTTCTTTCTTTCTTTCTTTCTTTCTTTATTTCTTTCCTTTCTTTCTTTCTTTCCTTTCTTTCTTCCCTTCCTTTCTTTCTCTTCCTTCCTTCCTCCCTTCCTTCCTCCCTTCCTTCCTTCCTCCCTTTCTTTCTTTCTTTCTTTCTTTCTTTCTTTCTTTCTTTCTTTCTTTCTTTCTTTCTTTCTTTCTTTCTTTCTTTCTTTCTTTCTTTCTTTCTTTCTTTCTTTCTTTCTTTCTTCCTTCCTTCCTTCCTTCTTTTCTTTCTTTCCTTCTTTCTTTCTTTTTTTCTTTCTTTCTTTACCAAAAAAGAAGGGCAAGGGCTAGGCAAATGGGGATTTAATAACTTGACCAGAATCACATCGCTATGAAGTGTCTAATCCAGATTTAAATCCAGATCCAGACCATCAGGGATGCTGTTCTAACCACTGTAATATCTGACCATCCATTGTTTTCTTTGTCTTTTAAAAAGAACAAAAACCTTTACCTTCTGTCTTAGTTCAATTCTAAGACAGAAGGAAAAGGCTAGGCAAACAGGTGTCAAATAACTGCCCCTGGATCACATAGCTAGGAAGTGTCTGAGGCCATATTTGAACCCAAGTCCTTCCAACTTCTGGTGCTCTATCTCCTTTGCTACTCATTATTTTGCCTTTCTTTGTAACTCCAGCTCTTAGCACAGTGCTGAGTACAGAGTAGGTAGAGTTGCCTCTAGAGACAAATGGATCTACTTTAGAAAAAAAGCCTATGCTAATGCTAATTTGATCATCATTTTCTCAGAATTAGGAAGTACTGGTTCAAATCCAGCCTCTGGCAGACTGGCTCTGTTAGCCTGGGCAAGCCACTTTTTAGTGCTTTGTCTAGGCAACTCTAAGGTACTGTCTTTTTTAAAATAAGCATTATTAAGTACCTACTATGCTAAGTGCTAGAGGTATAATGAAAGGCAAAATAGGAGCAGTTAGGTAGCACAATAGATAACACCAGGAGTTGGGAGGATCTGGGTTCAAAGATGACCTCAGACATTTCTATGCCAATCATTACTAAAATAAAGTGGCTGTTGCTCCCCTAGCCTGGGTAAGAGAGGGAGACTCTATCTTTAAAAAAAAAAATCTGCTTCAGATATTTCCTAGCATTGTGACTTCAGGCTAGTTACCAAGTTTTTCTGTCTCAATAAGTATCTGGGGCATCATTTGAATTCAGGTCTTCCAGATTCTTTAGTCTAGCTCTCTATCCACTTTGCCACCTAGTTAACAGAAGAGGCAGATGAACTAGATTACCTCCTAAATTTCCTTGTATCTTTAAATCTAATGTGTTATAGTTAAATATTCCCTGCCCTCTCCTTCCCTTCCCACATAGCCATTCCTTTACCATATTCTCTGGGCAGTTGCCTCTGAACACACAGAATACAGGCGAAACTCTTCCCAAAGCCAGGAATTCCCCTTCTGGCCACATGCATTCACAAGTCCAAATCAAATATTACCTTTAAAAAAACCCTTTAACTTCCATGTTAAAATCCATATTGTCTTTTGGTTCCTAGGTAGAAGAACAATAAGGGCTGGGCAGTGGAGGTTCAGTGAATGTGATTTGCCTAGGGTCACACAGGTAGGAAGTATCTGAGTCCAGATTTGAACCCAGGATCTCCCAAGACCTAGGTCTCAGTACACAAGGCCATCTGACTGCACCCGTCCTGCCAAATATTATCATTATGCCCTTTCTGTTAATTCACACTTTGTGTACTGGGAATTTCAATGAAGTTTTGCAATCTCTTGCTTATTGCACTATGGACCCAACTCACGGAAGCTGGTGAAGGATTATGGAAGGGTAGCAGGAGTTTCTCAACTGGGTTTTAGACATCACATCTTGGAGAATGGAAAAACCATCATTATTCTCTACTTCTTGATAGTGATGCATGTCCCAGTACTGGAAAAGTTAATCAAAGGAGGCAAGATGATGGACCAGGCAAGGTACCCTGTTTGGAAAGTTCAGATGTGTTGCTCATCTATATCTGAGGAAGGAATTCTATGACAGGGAATTTCTTACACTGATGAAATCAGGGAAACAAATTCTACTTCTCGCAAACAAAAAAACCTCATATGACAACACTTGGTAAACAGGAAATCACTAAATAAACATAGTGGTGTTGCTATTACTGTTACTACATAGAAGCCTAAGAAGAGAGGAGTCAAAGATAACACTTAGCTCTTCAGCCTGAGTGATTGGTGACTAGTATGTCATTTGGGGGACTAGACAAGTCAAGGAGAGGAGATTTTGATGAAAAGAATTTGGATTGGGATGTGCCAACATCTTGGTGAATATTTCCAGTTGGTATTCAGGATTCCAATTAGATGCTCAAGGATGAGATAAAAGTTAAAGTTCATATAGGAGTAATGGTGAAATTGAAGATGTAGAAAGGGCTGAGGGAGAGGATGTATAGAAAGGGGGGTGGGAGGGAAGCAGAAGGGAGAGGAAAGAAGAGGAGAAGAGAGGAGAGCAGAGGTGAAGAGAGGACAGGACAGGACAGGAGAGATTTAAGGACAGAATTGTGACAAATGGTTATCTAGAAAAGGAAGGGGAAGGAAGAGGAATTCATGAACAAGTCAGAGATAGAATGATTACAGGTAGGAGAACCATGAGATCCAAGGGAATAACTTCAACAATAACAATTAATTAAAAGAAAAAACCAAGAACTCCTGTTACAACGGACACTTCTGTAGTATTTTAAAGTATGTAAAATACTACATATATTATTTTATCCAATCCTCACAACAATCCTATGATGAGGATACTTAAGGGATCATGTATTCTAATTAAAAGATGAGTAAACTGAGGAACAGGAGGCTTAATTAACTTGTCCACAGTCACACAACTGAAAAAAAAACAATGGAAAGAAGCCTAAATCCATACTAGCTGAGAAGTATTCTAAAGGGGGTCAGCCAAATGTTTCTAGCAGTTCTGTGGTTGTAGACATGGTATCTACAGAGGGGAATAGAGCTCACCTCAGGCCTGAAGATCACCAAACCTGCTTTTTCATCCAGTCCACTGACCCTTGATGGTCTAAGCTAGGACAAGAGTTGGGAAGGTGGGGAGAGAAGCTTAGGTTCTTACTTGAACTTTGAATAAAGGAATCTGTTTTGTAGAGAAGGCTTATAGTATAATTTCAATTAATCACCAGTCTGAGTAACTGAGATTAGTGAGTTCTGATGGTTCACTGCTGAGAGAGAGAGAGACAGAGAGAGACAGAGAGAGAGAGAGACAGACAGACAGACAGACAGACAGAGACAGAGAGAGAGACAGAG